>NW_026872051.1:0-178105 GCF_033458585.1 Syngnathus typhle
TTAGGATTGGGGTTAGGTTAGGACTGGGGTAGGGAACAGCACACAGACGGAACAGGAGCTTATATGGAAACCGGAAACGCGGGGGGGCACACAGGAGGTGGCACAGGCGAGTTAGGATAGGATAGGGAGTCCCTCCCCCGAAGGAGAGAGACAAAGGCACGGTCCTACCATCCCGGCACCCGCCCCACGAACCAGCCCCAAAGCATCCTGCCCGCTGCGGCCAAGACCAATTTTGGTTTAATAAAGATCATTTGTCTGACCATGGACACATGCTTGTGCTTATTGATTGTGTGATTGTACTTTATCTGTTCGGTCGCCTTTGTTATATAAATAATAGTGAGCCTCGATTTGGCATGCGGGATTGACAGCTTCGTCTGCGTTCAACCCTAACAGTCCCTAAAAGTACCTCGCACATCATTTGTCGTCTCCCCGCATTTTGGGTGGAGCGAGATGTGCGGCATCCATACACTCTCCTATTTGGGTAGAGTTGGGTATCTAATATTTATTATCTATCTCCAATTGGTTTTAAATGGCGTCATGTTGCGCTCCTTCTGTGTGACATTGACAACGTTTCGGCAGCATTTTGTGCCTTCATCAGGTCTGGCACACAGGAATTAAATTTTGGTTAGTTGATTTGCATGGGGAGCTGTTTTCTCCTCCATGGCCGCATCGAGACTGAGGGCTCTTCGCAACAATTGGGCCTTATATAGCGAATTGCGCTTGATTTTAGAAGATTTATTTCTTTCAACTTTATTTAGTGTGACAATTATTTTTTATTTTCTTACAGGCACAGATTGGGCGTACATTTGCGATTTCCGACACAGGTAAGTAAATCCAAGGTAAGTAAATTTGTTTTTATTATGGAAAGTATTTATTCTCAATTACGGTAAGTATTTTTGTTTTTATTATGGAAAGTATTTATTCTCAATTATGGTAAGTATTTGTTTTTCATATTTTTGACTTGTAAATATTTTTGTTTTCTCATGTTCAATGTTTTGACTTAATTTTCCTTGCAGGTTGACGGTTTTGTCATGTTGGGAAACGGGGTCAGGTAAGGATTAGGGTTAGGGTTAGGGTTTGGGTTAGGGCTTAGGATTGGGGTTAGGTTAGGACTGGGGTAGGGAACAGCACACAGACGGAACAGGAGCTTATATGGAAACCGGAAACGCGGGGGGGCACACAGGAGGTGGCACAGGCGAGTTAGGATAGGATAGGGAGTCCCTCCCCCGAAGGAGAGAGACAAAGGCACGGTCCTACCATCCCGGCACCCGCCCCACGAACCAGCCCCAAAGCATCCTGCCCGCTGCGGCCAAGACCAATTTTGGTTTAATAAAGATCATTTGTCTGACCATGGACACATGCTTGTGCTTATTGATTGTGTGATTGTACTTTATCTGTTCGGTCGCCTTTGTTATATAAATAATAGTGAGCCTCGATTTGGCATGCGGGATTGACAGCTTCGTCTGCGTTCAACCCTAACAGTCCCTAAAAGTACCTCGCACATCATTTGTCGTCTCCCCGCATTTTGGGTGGAGCGAGATGTGCGGCATCCATACACTCTCCTATTTGGGTAGAGTTGGGTATCTAATATTTATTATCTATCTCCAATTGGTTTTAAATGGCGTCATGTTGCGCTCCTTCTGTGTGACATTGACAACGTTTCGGCAGCATTTTGTGCCTTCATCAGGTCTGGCACACAGGAATTAAATTTTGGTTAGTTGATTTGCATGGGGAGCTGTTTTCTCCTCCATGGCCGCATCGAGACTGAGGGCTCTTCGCAACAATTGGGCCTTATATAGCGAATTGCGCTTGATTTTAGAAGATTTATTTCTTTCAACTTTATTTAGTGTGACAATTATTTTTTATTTTCTTACAGGCACAGATTGGGCGTACATTTGCGATTTCCGACACAGGTAAGTAAATCCAAGGTAAGTAAATTTGTTTTTATTATGGAAAGTATTTATTCTCAATTACGGTAAGTATTTTTGTTTTTATTATGGAAAGTATTTATTCTCAATTATGGTAAGTATTTGTTTTTCATATTTTTGACTTGTAAATATTTTTGTTTTCTCATGTTCAATGTTTTGACTTAATTTTCCTTGCAGGTTGACGGTTTTGTCATGTTGGGAAACGGGGTCAGGTAAGGATTAGGGTTAGGGTTAGGGTTTGGGTTAGGGCTTAGGATTGGGGTTAGGTTAGGACTGGGGTAGGGAACAGCACACAGACGGAACAGGAGCTTATATGGAAACCGGAAACGCGGGGGGGCACACAGGAGGTGGCACAGGCGAGTTAGGATAGGATAGGGAGTCCCTCCCCCGAAGGAGAGAGACAAAGGCACGGTCCTACCATCCCGGCACCCGCCCCACGAACCAGCCCCAAAGCATCCTGCCCGCTGCGGCCAAGACCAATTTTGGTTTAATAAAGATCATTTGTCTGACCATGGACACATGCTTGTGCTTATTGATTGTGTGATTGTACTTTATCTGTTCGGTCGCCTTTGTTATATAAATAATAGTGAGCCTCGATTTGGCATGCGGGATTGACAGCTTCGTCTGCGTTCAACCCTAACAGTCCCTAAAAGTACCTCGCACATCATTTGTCGTCTCCCCGCATTTTGGGTGGAGCGAGATGTGCGGCATCCATACACTCTCCTATTTGGGTAGAGTTGGGTATCTAATATTTATTATCTATCTCCAATTGGTTTTAAATGGCGTCATGTTGCGCTCCTTCTGTGTGACATTGACAACGTTTCGGCAGCATTTTGTGCCTTCATCAGGTCTGGCACACAGGAATTAAATTTTGGTTAGTTGATTTGCATGGGGAGCTGTTTTCTCCTCCATGGCCGCATCGAGACTGAGGGCTCTTCGCAACAATTGGGCCTTATATAGCGAATTGCGCTTGATTTTAGAAGATTTATTTCTTTCAACTTTATTTAGTGTGACAATTATTTTTTATTTTCTTACAGGCACAGATTGGGCGTACATTTGCGATTTCCGACACAGGTAAGTAAATCCAAGGTAAGTAAATTTGTTTTTATTATGGAAAGTATTTATTCTCAATTACGGTAAGTATTTTTGTTTTTATTATGGAAAGTATTTATTCTCAATTATGGTAAGTATTTGTTTTTCATATTTTTGACTTGTAAATATTTTTGTTTTCTCATGTTCAATGTTTTGACTTAATTTTCCTTGCAGGTTGACGGTTTTGTCATGTTGGGAAACGGGGTCAGGTAAGGATTAGGGTTAGGGTTAGGGTTTGGGTTAGGGCTTAGGATTGGGGTTAGGTTAGGACTGGGGTAGGGAACAGCACACAGACGGAACAGGAGCTTATATGGAAACCGGAAACGCGGGGGGGCACACAGGAGGTGGCACAGGCGAGTTAGGATAGGATAGGGAGTCCCTCCCCCGAAGGAGAGAGACAAAGGCACGGTCCTACCATCCCGGCACCCGCCCCACGAACCAGCCCCAAAGCATCCTGCCCGCTGCGGCCAAGACCAATTTTGGTTTAATAAAGATCATTTGTCTGACCATGGACACATGCTTGTGCTTATTGATTGTGTGATTGTACTTTATCTGTTCGGTCGCCTTTGTTATATAAATAATAGTGAGCCTCGATTTGGCATGCGGGATTGACAGCTTCGTCTGCGTTCAACCCTAACAGTCCCTAAAAGTACCTCGCACATCATTTGTCGTCTCCCCGCATTTTGGGTGGAGCGAGATGTGCGGCATCCATACACTCTCCTATTTGGGTAGAGTTGGGTATCTAATATTTATTATCTATCTCCAATTGGTTTTAAATGGCGTCATGTTGCGCTCCTTCTGTGTGACATTGACAACGTTTCGGCAGCATTTTGTGCCTTCATCAGGTCTGGCACACAGGAATTAAATTTTGGTTAGTTGATTTGCATGGGGAGCTGTTTTCTCCTCCATGGCCGCATCGAGACTGAGGGCTCTTCGCAACAATTGGGCCTTATATAGCGAATTGCGCTTGATTTTAGAAGATTTATTTCTTTCAACTTTATTTAGTGTGACAATTATTTTTTATTTTCTTACAGGCACAGATTGGGCGTACATTTGCGATTTCCGACACAGGTAAGTAAATCCAAGGTAAGTAAATTTGTTTTTATTATGGAAAGTATTTATTCTCAATTACGGTAAGTATTTTTGTTTTTATTATGGAAAGTATTTATTCTCAATTATGGTAAGTATTTGTTTTTCATATTTTTGACTTGTAAATATTTTTGTTTTCTCATGTTCAATGTTTTGACTTAATTTTCCTTGCAGGTTGACGGTTTTGTCATGTTGGGAAACGGGGTCAGGTAAGGATTAGGGTTAGGGTTAGGGTTTGGGTTAGGGCTTAGGATTGGGGTTAGGTTAGGACTGGGGTAGGGAACAGCACACAGACGGAACAGGAGCTTATATGGAAACCGGAAACGCGGGGGGGCACACAGGAGGTGGCACAGGCGAGTTAGGATAGGATAGGGAGTCCCTCCCCCGAAGGAGAGAGACAAAGGCACGGTCCTACCATCCCGGCACCCGCCCCACGAACCAGCCCCAAAGCATCCTGCCCGCTGCGGCCAAGACCAATTTTGGTTTAATAAAGATCATTTGTCTGACCATGGACACATGCTTGTGCTTATTGATTGTGTGATTGTACTTTATCTGTTCGGTCGCCTTTGTTATATAAATAATAGTGAGCCTCGATTTGGCATGCGGGATTGACAGCTTCGTCTGCGTTCAACCCTAACAGTCCCTAAAAGTACCTCGCACATCATTTGTCGTCTCCCCGCATTTTGGGTGGAGCGAGATGTGCGGCATCCATACACTCTCCTATTTGGGTAGAGTTGGGTATCTAATATTTATTATCTATCTCCAATTGGTTTTAAATGGCGTCATGTTGCGCTCCTTCTGTGTGACATTGACAACGTTTCGGCAGCATTTTGTGCCTTCATCAGGTCTGGCACACAGGAATTAAATTTTGGTTAGTTGATTTGCATGGGGAGCTGTTTTCTCCTCCATGGCCGCATCGAGACTGAGGGCTCTTCGCAACAATTGGGCCTTATATAGCGAATTGCGCTTGATTTTAGAAGATTTATTTCTTTCAACTTTATTTAGTGTGACAATTATTTTTTATTTTCTTACAGGCACAGATTGGGCGTACATTTGCGATTTCCGACACAGGTAAGTAAATCCAAGGTAAGTAAATTTGTTTTTATTATGGAAAGTATTTATTCTCAATTACGGTAAGTATTTTTGTTTTTATTATGGAAAGTATTTATTCTCAATTATGGTAAGTATTTGTTTTTCATATTTTTGACTTGTAAATATTTTTGTTTTCTCATGTTCAATGTTTTGACTTAATTTTCCTTGCAGGTTGACGGTTTTGTCATGTTGGGAAACGGGGTCAGGTAAGGATTAGGGTTAGGGTTAGGGTTTGGGTTAGGGCTTAGGATTGGGGTTAGGTTAGGACTGGGGTAGGGAACAGCACACAGACGGAACAGGAGCTTATATGGAAACCGGAAACGCGGGGGGGCACACAGGAGGTGGCACAGGCGAGTTAGGATAGGATAGGGAGTCCCTCCCCCGAAGGAGAGAGACAAAGGCACGGTCCTACCATCCCGGCACCCGCCCCACGAACCAGCCCCAAAGCATCCTGCCCGCTGCGGCCAAGACCAATTTTGGTTTAATAAAGATCATTTGTCTGACCATGGACACATGCTTGTGCTTATTGATTGTGTGATTGTACTTTATCTGTTCGGTCGCCTTTGTTATATAAATAATAGTGAGCCTCGATTTGGCATGCGGGATTGACAGCTTCGTCTGCGTTCAACCCTAACAGTCCCTAAAAGTACCTCGCACATCATTTGTCGTCTCCCCGCATTTTGGGTGGAGCGAGATGTGCGGCATCCATACACTCTCCTATTTGGGTAGAGTTGGGTATCTAATATTTATTATCTATCTCCAATTGGTTTTAAATGGCGTCATGTTGCGCTCCTTCTGTGTGACATTGACAACGTTTCGGCAGCATTTTGTGCCTTCATCAGGTCTGGCACACAGGAATTAAATTTTGGTTAGTTGATTTGCATGGGGAGCTGTTTTCTCCTCCATGGCCGCATCGAGACTGAGGGCTCTTCGCAACAATTGGGCCTTATATAGCGAATTGCGCTTGATTTTAGAAGATTTATTTCTTTCAACTTTATTTAGTGTGACAATTATTTTTTATTTTCTTACAGGCACAGATTGGGCGTACATTTGCGATTTCCGACACAGGTAAGTAAATCCAAGGTAAGTAAATTTGTTTTTATTATGGAAAGTATTTATTCTCAATTACGGTAAGTATTTTTGTTTTTATTATGGAAAGTATTTATTCTCAATTATGGTAAGTATTTGTTTTTCATATTTTTGACTTGTAAATATTTTTGTTTTCTCATGTTCAATGTTTTGACTTAATTTTCCTTGCAGGTTGACGGTTTTGTCATGTTGGGAAACGGGGTCAGGTAAGGATTAGGGTTAGGGTTAGGGTTTGGGTTAGGGCTTAGGATTGGGGTTAGGTTAGGACTGGGGTAGGGAACAGCACACAGACGGAACAGGAGCTTATATGGAAACCGGAAACGCGGGGGGGCACACAGGAGGTGGCACAGGCGAGTTAGGATAGGATAGGGAGTCCCTCCCCCGAAGGAGAGAGACAAAGGCACGGTCCTACCATCCCGGCACCCGCCCCACGAACCAGCCCCAAAGCATCCTGCCCGCTGCGGCCAAGACCAATTTTGGTTTAATAAAGATCATTTGTCTGACCATGGACACATGCTTGTGCTTATTGATTGTGTGATTGTACTTTATCTGTTCGGTCGCCTTTGTTATATAAATAATAGTGAGCCTCGATTTGGCATGCGGGATTGACAGCTTCGTCTGCGTTCAACCCTAACAGTCCCTAAAAGTACCTCGCACATCATTTGTCGTCTCCCCGCATTTTGGGTGGAGCGAGATGTGCGGCATCCATACACTCTCCTATTTGGGTAGAGTTGGGTATCTAATATTTATTATCTATCTCCAATTGGTTTTAAATGGCGTCATGTTGCGCTCCTTCTGTGTGACATTGACAACGTTTCGGCAGCATTTTGTGCCTTCATCAGGTCTGGCACACAGGAATTAAATTTTGGTTAGTTGATTTGCATGGGGAGCTGTTTTCTCCTCCATGGCCGCATCGAGACTGAGGGCTCTTCGCAACAATTGGGCCTTATATAGCGAATTGCGCTTGATTTTAGAAGATTTATTTCTTTCAACTTTATTTAGTGTGACAATTATTTTTTATTTTCTTACAGGCACAGATTGGGCGTACATTTGCGATTTCCGACACAGGTAAGTAAATCCAAGGTAAGTAAATTTGTTTTTATTATGGAAAGTATTTATTCTCAATTACGGTAAGTATTTTTGTTTTTATTATGGAAAGTATTTATTCTCAATTATGGTAAGTATTTGTTTTTCATATTTTTGACTTGTAAATATTTTTGTTTTCTCATGTTCAATGTTTTGACTTAATTTTCCTTGCAGGTTGACGGTTTTGTCATGTTGGGAAACGGGGTCAGGTAAGGATTAGGGTTAGGGTTAGGGTTTGGGTTAGGGCTTAGGATTGGGGTTAGGTTAGGACTGGGGTAGGGAACAGCACACAGACGGAACAGGAGCTTATATGGAAACCGGAAACGCGGGGGGGCACACAGGAGGTGGCACAGGCGAGTTAGGATAGGATAGGGAGTCCCTCCCCCGAAGGAGAGAGACAAAGGCACGGTCCTACCATCCCGGCACCCGCCCCACGAACCAGCCCCAAAGCATCCTGCCCGCTGCGGCCAAGACCAATTTTGGTTTAATAAAGATCATTTGTCTGACCATGGACACATGCTTGTGCTTATTGATTGTGTGATTGTACTTTATCTGTTCGGTCGCCTTTGTTATATAAATAATAGTGAGCCTCGATTTGGCATGCGGGATTGACAGCTTCGTCTGCGTTCAACCCTAACAGTCCCTAAAAGTACCTCGCACATCATTTGTCGTCTCCCCGCATTTTGGGTGGAGCGAGATGTGCGGCATCCATACACTCTCCTATTTGGGTAGAGTTGGGTATCTAATATTTATTATCTATCTCCAATTGGTTTTAAATGGCGTCATGTTGCGCTCCTTCTGTGTGACATTGACAACGTTTCGGCAGCATTTTGTGCCTTCATCAGGTCTGGCACACAGGAATTAAATTTTGGTTAGTTGATTTGCATGGGGAGCTGTTTTCTCCTCCATGGCCGCATCGAGACTGAGGGCTCTTCGCAACAATTGGGCCTTATATAGCGAATTGCGCTTGATTTTAGAAGATTTATTTCTTTCAACTTTATTTAGTGTGACAATTATTTTTTATTTTCTTACAGGCACAGATTGGGCGTACATTTGCGATTTCCGACACAGGTAAGTAAATCCAAGGTAAGTAAATTTGTTTTTATTATGGAAAGTATTTATTCTCAATTACGGTAAGTATTTTTGTTTTTATTATGGAAAGTATTTATTCTCAATTATGGTAAGTATTTGTTTTTCATATTTTTGACTTGTAAATATTTTTGTTTTCTCATGTTCAATGTTTTGACTTAATTTTCCTTGCAGGTTGACGGTTTTGTCATGTTGGGAAACGGGGTCAGGTAAGGATTAGGGTTAGGGTTAGGGTTTGGGTTAGGGCTTAGGATTGGGGTTAGGTTAGGACTGGGGTAGGGAACAGCACACAGACGGAACAGGAGCTTATATGGAAACCGGAAACGCGGGGGGGCACACAGGAGGTGGCACAGGCGAGTTAGGATAGGATAGGGAGTCCCTCCCCCGAAGGAGAGAGACAAAGGCACGGTCCTACCATCCCGGCACCCGCCCCACGAACCAGCCCCAAAGCATCCTGCCCGCTGCGGCCAAGACCAATTTTGGTTTAATAAAGATCATTTGTCTGACCATGGACACATGCTTGTGCTTATTGATTGTGTGATTGTACTTTATCTGTTCGGTCGCCTTTGTTATATAAATAATAGTGAGCCTCGATTTGGCATGCGGGATTGACAGCTTCGTCTGCGTTCAACCCTAACAGTCCCTAAAAGTACCTCGCACATCATTTGTCGTCTCCCCGCATTTTGGGTGGAGCGAGATGTGCGGCATCCATACACTCTCCTATTTGGGTAGAGTTGGGTATCTAATATTTATTATCTATCTCCAATTGGTTTTAAATGGCGTCATGTTGCGCTCCTTCTGTGTGACATTGACAACGTTTCGGCAGCATTTTGTGCCTTCATCAGGTCTGGCACACAGGAATTAAATTTTGGTTAGTTGATTTGCATGGGGAGCTGTTTTCTCCTCCATGGCCGCATCGAGACTGAGGGCTCTTCGCAACAATTGGGCCTTATATAGCGAATTGCGCTTGATTTTAGAAGATTTATTTCTTTCAACTTTATTTAGTGTGACAATTATTTTTTATTTTCTTACAGGCACAGATTGGGCGTACATTTGCGATTTCCGACACAGGTAAGTAAATCCAAGGTAAGTAAATTTGTTTTTATTATGGAAAGTATTTATTCTCAATTACGGTAAGTATTTTTGTTTTTATTATGGAAAGTATTTATTCTCAATTATGGTAAGTATTTGTTTTTCATATTTTTGACTTGTAAATATTTTTGTTTTCTCATGTTCAATGTTTTGACTTAATTTTCCTTGCAGGTT
This sequence comes from Syngnathus typhle, assembly GCF_033458585.1. NCBI lineage: Eukaryota > Metazoa > Chordata > Actinopteri > Syngnathiformes > Syngnathidae > Syngnathus > Syngnathus typhle. Next base: position 9,732 of record NW_026872051.1, read on the forward strand.
GACGGTTTTGTCATGTTGGGAAACGGGGTCAGGTAAGGATTAGGGTTAGGGTTAGGGTTTGGGTTAGGGCTTAGGATTGGGGTTAGGTTAGGACTGGGGTAGGGAACAGCACACAGACGGAACAGGAGCTTATATGGAAACCGGAAACGCGGGGGGGCACACAGGAGGTGGCACAGGCGAGTTAGGATAGGATAGGGAGTCCCTCCCCCGAAGGAGAGAGACAAAGGCACGGTCCTACCATCCCGGCACCCGCCCCACGAACCAGCCCCAAAGCATCCTGCCCGCTGCGGCCAAGACCAATTTTGGTTTAATAAAGATCATTTGTCTGACCATGGACACATGCTTGTGCTTATTGATTGTGTGATTGTACTTTATCTGTTCGGTCGCCTTTGTTATATAAATAATAGTGAGCCTCGATTTGGCATGCGGGATTGACAGCTTCGTCTGCGTTCAACCCTAACAGTCCCTAAAAGTACCTCGCACATCATTTGTCGTCTCCCCGCATTTTGGGTGGAGCGAGATGTGCGGCATCCATACACTCTCCTATTTGGGTAGAGTTGGGTATCTAATATTTATTATCTATCTCCAATTGGTTTTAAATGGCGTCATGTTGCGCTCCTTCTGTGTGACATTGACAACGTTTCGGCAGCATTTTGTGCCTTCATCAGGTCTGGCACACAGGAATTAAATTTTGGTTAGTTGATTTGCATGGGGAGCTGTTTTCTCCTCCATGGCCGCATCGAGACTGAGGGCTCTTCGCAACAATTGGGCCTTATATAGCGAATTGCGCTTGATTTTAGAAGATTTATTTCTTTCAACTTTATTTAGTGTGACAATTATTTTTTATTTTCTTACAGGCACAGATTGGGCGTACATTTGCGATTTCCGACACAGGTAAGTAAATCCAAGGTAAGTAAATTTGTTTTTATTATGGAAAGTATTTATTCTCAATTACGGTAAGTATTTTTGTTTTTATTATGGAAAGTATTTATTCTCAATTATGGTAAGTATTTGTTTTTCATATTTTTGACTTGTAAATATTTTTGTTTTCTCATGTTCAATGTTTTGACTTAATTTTCCTTGCAGGTTGACGGTTTTGTCATGTTGGGAAACGGGGTCAGGTAAGGATTAGGGTTAGGGTTAGGGTTTGGGTTAGGGCTTAGGATTGGGGTTAGGTTAGGACTGGGGTAGGGAACAGCACACAGACGGAACAGGAGCTTATATGGAAACCGGAAACGCGGGGGGGCACACAGGAGGTGGCACAGGCGAGTTAGGATAGGATAGGGAGTCCCTCCCCCGAAGGAGAGAGACAAAGGCACGGTCCTACCATCCCGGCACCCGCCCCACGAACCAGCCCCAAAGCATCCTGCCCGCTGCGGCCAAGACCAATTTTGGTTTAATAAAGATCATTTGTCTGACCATGGACACATGCTTGTGCTTATTGATTGTGTGATTGTACTTTATCTGTTCGGTCGCCTTTGTTATATAAATAATAGTGAGCCTCGATTTGGCATGCGGGATTGACAGCTTCGTCTGCGTTCAACCCTAACAGTCCCTAAAAGTACCTCGCACATCATTTGTCGTCTCCCCGCATTTTGGGTGGAGCGAGATGTGCGGCATCCATACACTCTCCTATTTGGGTAGAGTTGGGTATCTAATATTTATTATCTATCTCCAATTGGTTTTAAATGGCGTCATGTTGCGCTCCTTCTGTGTGACATTGACAACGTTTCGGCAGCATTTTGTGCCTTCATCAGGTCTGGCACACAGGAATTAAATTTTGGTTAGTTGATTTGCATGGGGAGCTGTTTTCTCCTCCATGGCCGCATCGAGACTGAGGGCTCTTCGCAACAATTGGGCCTTATATAGCGAATTGCGCTTGATTTTAGAAGATTTATTTCTTTCAACTTTATTTAGTGTGACAATTATTTTTTATTTTCTTACAGGCACAGATTGGGCGTACATTTGCGATTTCCGACACAGGTAAGTAAATCCAAGGTAAGTAAATTTGTTTTTATTATGGAAAGTATTTATTCTCAATTACGGTAAGTATTTTTGTTTTTATTATGGAAAGTATTTATTCTCAATTATGGTAAGTATTTGTTTTTCATATTTTTGACTTGTAAATATTTTTGTTTTCTCATGTTCAATGTTTTGACTTAATTTTCCTTGCAGGTTGACGGTTTTGTCATGTTGGGAAACGGGGTCAGGTAAGGATTAGGGTTAGGGTTAGGGTTTGGGTTAGGGCTTAGGATTGGGGTTAGGTTAGGACTGGGGTAGGGAACAGCACACAGACGGAACAGGAGCTTATATGGAAACCGGAAACGCGGGGGGGCACACAGGAGGTGGCACAGGCGAGTTAGGATAGGATAGGGAGTCCCTCCCCCGAAGGAGAGAGACAAAGGCACGGTCCTACCATCCCGGCACCCGCCCCACGAACCAGCCCCAAAGCATCCTGCCCGCTGCGGCCAAGACCAATTTTGGTTTAATAAAGATCATTTGTCTGACCATGGACACATGCTTGTGCTTATTGATTGTGTGATTGTACTTTATCTGTTCGGTCGCCTTTGTTATATAAATAATAGTGAGCCTCGATTTGGCATGCGGGATTGACAGCTTCGTCTGCGTTCAACCCTAACAGTCCCTAAAAGTACCTCGCACATCATTTGTCGTCTCCCCGCATTTTGGGTGGAGCGAGATGTGCGGCATCCATACACTCTCCTATTTGGGTAGAGTTGGGTATCTAATATTTATTATCTATCTCCAATTGGTTTTAAATGGCGTCATGTTGCGCTCCTTCTGTGTGACATTGACAACGTTTCGGCAGCATTTTGTGCCTTCATCAGGTCTGGCACACAGGAATTAAATTTTGGTTAGTTGATTTGCATGGGGAGCTGTTTTCTCCTCCATGGCCGCATCGAGACTGAGGGCTCTTCGCAACAATTGGGCCTTATATAGCGAATTGCGCTTGATTTTAGAAGATTTATTTCTTTCAACTTTATTTAGTGTGACAATTATTTTTTATTTTCTTACAGGCACAGATTGGGCGTACATTTGCGATTTCCGACACAGGTAAGTAAATCCAAGGTAAGTAAATTTGTTTTTATTATGGAAAGTATTTATTCTCAATTACGGTAAGTATTTTTGTTTTTATTATGGAAAGTATTTATTCTCAATTATGGTAAGTATTTGTTTTTCATATTTTTGACTTGTAAATATTTTTGTTTTCTCATGTTCAATGTTTTGACTTAATTTTCCTTGCAGGTTGACGGTTTTGTCATGTTGGGAAACGGGGTCAGGTAAGGATTAGGGTTAGGGTTAGGGTTTGGGTTAGGGCTTAGGATTGGGGTTAGGTTAGGACTGGGGTAGGGAACAGCACACAGACGGAACAGGAGCTTATATGGAAACCGGAAACGCGGGGGGGCACACAGGAGGTGGCACAGGCGAGTTAGGATAGGATAGGGAGTCCCTCCCCCGAAGGAGAGAGACAAAGGCACGGTCCTACCATCCCGGCACCCGCCCCACGAACCAGCCCCAAAGCATCCTGCCCGCTGCGGCCAAGACCAATTTTGGTTTAATAAAGATCATTTGTCTGACCATGGACACATGCTTGTGCTTATTGATTGTGTGATTGTACTTTATCTGTTCGGTCGCCTTTGTTATATAAATAATAGTGAGCCTCGATTTGGCATGCGGGATTGACAGCTTCGTCTGCGTTCAACCCTAACAGTCCCTAAAAGTACCTCGCACATCATTTGTCGTCTCCCCGCATTTTGGGTGGAGCGAGATGTGCGGCATCCATACACTCTCCTATTTGGGTAGAGTTGGGTATCTAATATTTATTATCTATCTCCAATTGGTTTTAAATGGCGTCATGTTGCGCTCCTTCTGTGTGACATTGACAACGTTTCGGCAGCATTTTGTGCCTTCATCAGGTCTGGCACACAGGAATTAAATTTTGGTTAGTTGATTTGCATGGGGAGCTGTTTTCTCCTCCATGGCCGCATCGAGACTGAGGGCTCTTCGCAACAATTGGGCCTTATATAGCGAATTGCGCTTGATTTTAGAAGATTTATTTCTTTCAACTTTATTTAGTGTGACAATTATTTTTTATTTTCTTACAGGCACAGATTGGGCGTACATTTGCGATTTCCGACACAGGTAAGTAAATCCAAGGTAAGTAAATTTGTTTTTATTATGGAAAGTATTTATTCTCAATTACGGTAAGTATTTTTGTTTTTATTATGGAAAGTATTTATTCTCAATTATGGTAAGTATTTGTTTTTCATATTTTTGACTTGTAAATATTTTTGTTTTCTCATGTTCAATGTTTTGACTTAATTTTCCTTGCAGGTTGACGGTTTTGTCATGTTGGGAAACGGGGTCAGGTAAGGATTAGGGTTAGGGTTAGGGTTTGGGTTAGGGCTTAGGATTGGGGTTAGGTTAGGACTGGGGTAGGGAACAGCACACAGACGGAACAGGAGCTTATATGGAAACCGGAAACGCGGGGGGGCACACAGGAGGTGGCACAGGCGAGTTAGGATAGGATAGGGAGTCCCTCCCCCGAAGGAGAGAGACAAAGGCACGGTCCTACCATCCCGGCACCCGCCCCACGAACCAGCCCCAAAGCATCCTGCCCGCTGCGGCCAAGACCAATTTTGGTTTAATAAAGATCATTTGTCTGACCATGGACACATGCTTGTGCTTATTGATTGTGTGATTGTACTTTATCTGTTCGGTCGCCTTTGTTATATAAATAATAGTGAGCCTCGATTTGGCATGCGGGATTGACAGCTTCGTCTGCGTTCAACCCTAACAGTCCCTAAAAGTACCTCGCACATCATTTGTCGTCTCCCCGCATTTTGGGTGGAGCGAGATGTGCGGCATCCATACACTCTCCTATTTGGGTAGAGTTGGGTATCTAATATTTATTATCTATCTCCAATTGGTTTTAAATGGCGTCATGTTGCGCTCCTTCTGTGTGACATTGACAACGTTTCGGCAGCATTTTGTGCCTTCATCAGGTCTGGCACACAGGAATTAAATTTTGGTTAGTTGATTTGCATGGGGAGCTGTTTTCTCCTCCATGGCCGCATCGAGACTGAGGGCTCTTCGCAACAATTGGGCCTTATATAGCGAATTGCGCTTGATTTTAGAAGATTTATTTCTTTCAACTTTATTTAGTGTGACAATTATTTTTTATTTTCTTACAGGCACAGATTGGGCGTACATTTGCGATTTCCGACACAGGTAAGTAAATCCAAGGTAAGTAAATTTGTTTTTATTATGGAAAGTATTTATTCTCAATTACGGTAAGTATTTTTGTTTTTATTATGGAAAGTATTTATTCTCAATTATGGTAAGTATTTGTTTTTCATATTTTTGACTTGTAAATATTTTTGTTTTCTCATGTTCAATGTTTTGACTTAATTTTCCTTGCAGGTTGACGGTTTTGTCATGTTGGGAAACGGGGTCAGGTAAGGATTAGGGTTAGGGTTAGGGTTTGGGTTAGGGCTTAGGATTGGGGTTAGGTTAGGACTGGGGTAGGGAACAGCACACAGACGGAACAGGAGCTTATATGGAAACCGGAAACGCGGGGGGGCACACAGGAGGTGGCACAGGCGAGTTAGGATAGGATAGGGAGTCCCTCCCCCGAAGGAGAGAGACAAAGGCACGGTCCTACCATCCCGGCACCCGCCCCACGAACCAGCCCCAAAGCATCCTGCCCGCTGCGGCCAAGACCAATTTTGGTTTAATAAAGATCATTTGTCTGACCATGGACACATGCTTGTGCTTATTGATTGTGTGATTGTACTTTATCTGTTCGGTCGCCTTTGTTATATAAATAATAGTGAGCCTCGATTTGGCATGCGGGATTGACAGCTTCGTCTGCGTTCAACCCTAACAGTCCCTAAAAGTACCTCGCACATCATTTGTCGTCTCCCCGCATTTTGGGTGGAGCGAGATGTGCGGCATCCATACACTCTCCTATTTGGGTAGAGTTGGGTATCTAATATTTATTATCTATCTCCAATTGGTTTTAAATGGCGTCATGTTGCGCTCCTTCTGTGTGACATTGACAACGTTTCGGCAGCATTTTGTGCCTTCATCAGGTCTGGCACACAGGAATTAAATTTTGGTTAGTTGATTTGCATGGGGAGCTGTTTTCTCCTCCATGGCCGCATCGAGACTGAGGGCTCTTCGCAACAATTGGGCCTTATATAGCGAATTGCGCTTGATTTTAGAAGATTTATTTCTTTCAACTTTATTTAGTGTGACAATTATTTTTTATTTTCTTACAGGCACAGATTGGGCGTACATTTGCGATTTCCGACACAGGTAAGTAAATCCAAGGTAAGTAAATTTGTTTTTATTATGGAAAGTATTTATTCTCAATTACGGTAAGTATTTTTGTTTTTATTATGGAAAGTATTTATTCTCAATTATGGTAAGTATTTGTTTTTCATATTTTTGACTTGTAAATATTTTTGTTTTCTCATGTTCAATGTTTTGACTTAATTTTCCTTGCAGGTTGACGGTTTTGTCATGTTGGGAAACGGGGTCAGGTAAGGATTAGGGTTAGGGTTAGGGTTTGGGTTAGGGCTTAGGATTGGGGTTAGGTTAGGACTGGGGTAGGGAACAGCACACAGACGGAACAGGAGCTTATATGGAAACCGGAAACGCGGGGGGGCACACAGGAGGTGGCACAGGCGAGTTAGGATAGGATAGGGAGTCCCTCCCCCGAAGGAGAGAGACAAAGGCACGGTCCTACCATCCCGGCACCCGCCCCACGAACCAGCCCCAAAGCATCCTGCCCGCTGCGGCCAAGACCAATTTTGGTTTAATAAAGATCATTTGTCTGACCATGGACACATGCTTGTGCTTATTGATTGTGTGATTGTACTTTATCTGTTCGGTCGCCTTTGTTATATAAATAATAGTGAGCCTCGATTTGGCATGCGGGATTGACAGCTTCGTCTGCGTTCAACCCTAACAGTCCCTAAAAGTACCTCGCACATCATTTGTCGTCTCCCCGCATTTTGGGTGGAGCGAGATGTGCGGCATCCATACACTCTCCTATTTGGGTAGAGTTGGGTATCTAATATTTATTATCTATCTCCAATTGGTTTTAAATGGCGTCATGTTGCGCTCCTTCTGTGTGACATTGACAACGTTTCGGCAGCATTTTGTGCCTTCATCAGGTCTGGCACACAGGAATTAAATTTTGGTTAGTTGATTTGCATGGGGAGCTGTTTTCTCCTCCATGGCCGCATCGAGACTGAGGGCTCTTCGCAACAATTGGGCCTTATATAGCGAATTGCGCTTGATTTTAGAAGATTTATTTCTTTCAACTTTATTTAGTGTGACAATTATTTTTTATTTTCTTACAGGCACAGATTGGGCGTACATTTGCGATTTCCGACACAGGTAAGTAAATCCAAGGTAAGTAAATTTGTTTTTATTATGGAAAGTATTTATTCTCAATTACGGTAAGTATTTTTGTTTTTATTATGGAAAGTATTTATTCTCAATTATGGTAAGTATTTGTTTTTCATATTTTTGACTTGTAAATATTTTTGTTTTCTCATGTTCAATGTTTTGACTTAATTTTCCTTGCAGGTTGACGGTTTTGTCATGTTGGGAAACGGGGTCAGGTAAGGATTAGGGTTAGGGTTAGGGTTTGGGTTAGGGCTTAGGATTGGGGTTAGGTTAGGACTGGGGTAGGGAACAGCACACAGACGGAACAGGAGCTTATATGGAAACCGGAAACGCGGGGGGGCACACAGGAGGTGGCACAGGCGAGTTAGGATAGGATAGGGAGTCCCTCCCCCGAAGGAGAGAGACAAAGGCACGGTCCTACCATCCCGGCACCCGCCCCACGAACCAGCCCCAAAGCATCCTGCCCGCTGCGGCCAAGACCAATTTTGGTTTAATAAAGATCATTTGTCTGACCATGGACACATGCTTGTGCTTATTGATTGTGTGATTGTACTTTATCTGTTCGGTCGCCTTTGTTATATAAATAATAGTGAGCCTCGATTTGGCATGCGGGATTGACAGCTTCGTCTGCGTTCAACCCTAACAGTCCCTAAAAGTACCTCGCACATCATTTGTCGTCTCCCCGCATTTTGGGTGGAGCGAGATGTGCGGCATCCATACACTCTCCTATTTGGGTAGAGTTGGGTATCTAATATTTATTATCTATCTCCAATTGGTTTTAAATGGCGTCATGTTGCGCTCCTTCTGTGTGACATTGACAACGTTTCGGCAGCATTTTGTGCCTTCATCAGGTCTGGCACACAGGAATTAAATTTTGGTTAGTTGATTTGCATGGGGAGCTGTTTTCTCCTCCATGGCCGCATCGAGACTGAGGGCTCTTCGCAACAATTGGGCCTTATATAGCGAATTGCGCTTGATTTTAGAAGATTTATTTCTTTCAACTTTATTTAGTGTGACAATTATTTTTTATTTTCTTACAGGCACAGATTGGGCGTACATTTGCGATTTCCGACACAGGTAAGTAAATCCAAGGTAAGTAAATTTGTTTTTATTATGGAAAGTATTTATTCTCAATTACGGTAAGTATTTTTGTTTTTATTATGGAAAGTATTTATTCTCAATTATGGTAAGTATTTGTTTTTCATATTTTTGACTTGTAAATATTTTTGTTTTCTCATGTTCAATGTTTTGACTTAATTTTCCTTGCAGGTTGACGGTTTTGTCATGTTGGGAAACGGGGTCAGGTAAGGATTAGGGTTAGGGTTAGGGTTTGGGTTAGGGCTTAGGATTGGGGTTAGGTTAGGACTGGGGTAGGGAACAGCACACAGACGGAACAGGAGCTTATATGGAAACCGGAAACGCGGGGGGGCACACAGGAGGTGGCACAGGCGAGTTAGGATAGGATAGGGAGTCCCTCCCCCGAAGGAGAGAGACAAAGGCACGGTCCTACCATCCCGGCACCCGCCCCACGAACCAGCCCCAAAGCATCCTGCCCGCTGCGGCCAAGACCAATTTTGGTTTAATAAAGATCATTTGTCTGACCATGGACACATGCTTGTGCTTATTGATTGTGTGATTGTACTTTATCTGTTCGGTCGCCTTTGTTATATAAATAATAGTGAGCCTCGATTTGGCATGCGGGATTGACAGCTTCGTCTGCGTTCAACCCTAACAGTCCCTAAAAGTACCTCGCACATCATTTGTCGTCTCCCCGCATTTTGGGTGGAGCGAGATGTGCGGCATCCATACACTCTCCTATTTGGGTAGAGTTGGGTATCTAATATTTATTATCTATCTCCAATTGGTTTTAAATGGCGTCATGTTGCGCTCCTTCTGTGTGACATTGACAACGTTTCGGCAGCATTTTGTGCCTTCATCAGGTCTGGCACACAGGAATTAAATTTTGGTTAGTTGATTTGCATGGGGAGCTGTTTTCTCCTCCATGGCCGCATCGAGACTGAGGGCTCTTCGCAACAATTGGGCCTTATATAGCGAATTGCGCTTGATTTTAGAAGATTTATTTCTTTCAACTTTATTTAGTGTGACAATTATTTTTTATTTTCTTACAGGCACAGATTGGGCGTACATTTGCGATTTCCGACACAGGTAAGTAAATCCAAGGTAAGTAAATTTGTTTTTATTATGGAAAGTATTTATTCTCAATTACGGTAAGTATTTTTGTTTTTATTATGGAAAGTATTTATTCTCAATTATGGTAAGTATTTGTTTTTCATATTTTTGACTTGTAAATATTTTTGTTTTCTCATGTTCAATGTTTTGACTTAATTTTCCTTGCAGGTTGACGGTTTTGTCATGTTGGGAAACGGGGTCAGGTAAGGATTAGGGTTAGGGTTAGGGTTTGGGTTAGGGCTTAGGATTGGGGTTAGGTTAGGACTGGGGTAGGGAACAGCACACAGACGGAACAGGAGCTTATATGGAAACCGGAAACGCGGGGGGGCACACAGGAGGTGGCACAGGCGAGTTAGGATAGGATAGGGAGTCCCTCCCCCGAAGGAGAGAGACAAAGGCACGGTCCTACCATCCCGGCACCCGCCCCACGAACCAGCCCCAAAGCATCCTGCCCGCTGCGGCCAAGACCAATTTTGGTTTAATAAAGATCATTTGTCTGACCATGGACACATGCTTGTGCTTATTGATTGTGTGATTGTACTTTATCTGTTCGGTCGCCTTTGTTATATAAATAATAGTGAGCCTCGATTTGGCATGCGGGATTGACAGCTTCGTCTGCGTTCAACCCTAACAGTCCCTAAAAGTACCTCGCACATCATTTGTCGTCTCCCCGCATTTTGGGTGGAGCGAGATGTGCGGCATCCATACACTCTCCTATTTGGGTAGAGTTGGGTATCTAATATTTATTATCTATCTCCAATTGGTTTTAAATGGCGTCATGTTGCGCTCCTTCTGTGTGACATTGACAACGTTTCGGCAGCATTTTGTGCCTTCATCAGGTCTGGCACACAGGAATTAAATTTTGGTTAGTTGATTTGCATGGGGAGCTGTTTTCTCCTCCATGGCCGCATCGAGACTGAGGGCTCTTCGCAACAATTGGGCCTTATATAGCGAATTGCGCTTGATTTTAGAAGATTTATTTCTTTCAACTTTATTTAGTGTGACAATTATTTTTTATTTTCTTACAGGCACAGATTGGGCGTACATTTGCGATTTCCGACACAGGTAAGTAAATCCAAGGTAAGTAAATTTGTTTTTATTATGGAAAGTATTTATTCTCAATTACGGTAAGTATTTTTGTTTTTATTATGGAAAGTATTTATTCTCAATTATGGTAAGTATTTGTTTTTCATATTTTTGACTTGTAAATATTTTTGTTTTCTCATGTTCAATGTTTTGACTTAATTTTCCTTGCAGGTTGACGGTTTTGTCATGTTGGGAAACGGGGTCAGGTAAGGATTAGGGTTAGGGTTAGGGTTTGGGTTAGGGCTTAGGATTGGGGTTAGGTTAGGACTGGGGTAGGGAACAGCACACAGACGGAACAGGAGCTTATATGGAAACCGGAAACGCGGGGGGGCACACAGGAGGTGGCACAGGCGAGTTAGGATAGGATAGGGAGTCCCTCCCCCGAAGGAGAGAGACAAAGGCACGGTCCTACCATCCCGGCACCCGCCCCACGAACCAGCCCCAAAGCATCCTGCCCGCTGCGGCCAAGACCAATTTTGGTTTAATAAAGATCATTTGTCTGACCATGGACACATGCTTGTGCTTATTGATTGTGTGATTGTACTTTATCTGTTCGGTCGCCTTTGTTATATAAATAATAGTGAGCCTCGATTTGGCATGCGGGATTGACAGCTTCGTCTGCGTTCAACCCTAACAGTCCCTAAAAGTACCTCGCACATCATTTGTCGTCTCCCCGCATTTTGGGTGGAGCGAGATGTGCGGCATCCATACACTCTCCTATTTGGGTAGAGTTGGGTATCTAATATTTATTATCTATCTCCAATTGGTTTTAAATGGCGTCATGTTGCGCTCCTTCTGTGTGACATTGACAACGTTTCGGCAGCATTTTGTGCCTTCATCAGGTCTGGCACACAGGAATTAAATTTTGGTTAGTTGATTTGCATGGGGAGCTGTTTTCTCCTCCATGGCCGCATCGAGACTGAGGGCTCTTCGCAACAATTGGGCCTTATATAGCGAATTGCGCTTGATTTTAGAAGATTTATTTCTTTCAACTTTATTTAGTGTGACAATTATTTTTTATTTTCTTACAGGCACAGATTGGGCGTACATTTGCGATTTCCGACACAGGTAAGTAAATCCAAGGTAAGTAAATTTGTTTTTATTATGGAAAGTATTTATTCTCAATTACGGTAAGTATTTTTGTTTTTATTATGGAAAGTATTTATTCTCAATTATGGTAAGTATTTGTTTTTCATATTTTTGACTTGTAAATATTTTTGTTTTCTCATGTTCAATGTTTTGACTTAATTTTCCTTGCAGGTTGACGGTTTTGTCATGTTGGGAAACGGGGTCAGGTAAGGATTAGGGTTAGGGTTAGGGTTTGGGTTAGGGCTTAGGATTGGGGTTAGGTTAGGACTGGGGTAGGGAACAGCACACAGACGGAACAGGAGCTTATATGGAAACCGGAAACGCGGGGGGGCACACAGGAGGTGGCACAGGCGAGTTAGGATAGGATAGGGAGTCCCTCCCCCGAAGGAGAGAGACAAAGGCACGGTCCTACCATCCCGGCACCCGCCCCACGAACCAGCCCCAAAGCATCCTGCCCGCTGCGGCCAAGACCAATTTTGGTTTAATAAAGATCATTTGTCTGACCATGGACACATGCTTGTGCTTATTGATTGTGTGATTGTACTTTATCTGTTCGGTCGCCTTTGTTATATAAATAATAGTGAGCCTCGATTTGGCATGCGGGATTGACAGCTTCGTCTGCGTTCAACCCTAACAGTCCCTAAAAGTACCTCGCACATCATTTGTCGTCTCCCCGCATTTTGGGTGGAGCGAGATGTGCGGCATCCATACACTCTCCTATTTGGGTAGAGTTGGGTATCTAATATTTATTATCTATCTCCAATTGGTTTTAAATGGCGTCATGTTGCGCTCCTTCTGTGTGACATTGACAACGTTTCGGCAGCATTTTGTGCCTTCATCAGGTCTGGCACACAGGAATTAAATTTTGGTTAGTTGATTTGCATGGGGAGCTGTTTTCTCCTCCATGGCCGCATCGAGACTGAGGGCTCTTCGCAACAATTGGGCCTTATATAGCGAATTGCGCTTGATTTTAGAAGATTTATTTCTTTCAACTTTATTTAGTGTGACAATTATTTTTTATTTTCTTACAGGCACAGATTGGGCGTACATTTGCGATTTCCGACACAGGTAAGTAAATCCAAGGTAAGTAAATTTGTTTTTATTATGGAAAGTATTTATTCTCAATTACGGTAAGTATTTTTGTTTTTATTATGGAAAGTATTTATTCTCAATTATGGTAAGTATTTGTTTTTCATATTTTTGACTTGTAAATATTTTTGTTTTCTCATGTTCAATGTTTTGACTTAATTTTCCTTGCAGGTTGACGGTTTTGTCATGTTGGGAAACGGGGTCAGGTAAGGATTAGGGTTAGGGTTAGGGTTTGGGTTAGGGCTTAGGATTGGGGTTAGGTTAGGACTGGGGTAGGGAACAGCACACAGACGGAACAGGAGCTTATATGGAAACCGGAAACGCGGGGGGGCACACAGGAGGTGGCACAGGCGAGTTAGGATAGGATAGGGAGTCCCTCCCCCGAAGGAGAGAGACAAAGGCACGGTCCTACCATCCCGGCACCCGCCCCACGAACCAGCCCCAAAGCATCCTGCCCGCTGCGGCCAAGACCAATTTTGGTTTAATAAAGATCATTTGTCTGACCATGGACACATGCTTGTGCTTATTGATTGTGTGATTGTACTTTATCTGTTCGGTCGCCTTTGTTATATAAATAATAGTGAGCCTCGATTTGGCATGCGGGATTGACAGCTTCGTCTGCGTTCAACCCTAACAGTCCCTAAAAGTACCTCGCACATCATTTGTCGTCTCCCCGCATTTTGGGTGGAGCGAGATGTGCGGCATCCATACACTCTCCTATTTGGGTAGAGTTGGGTATCTAATATTTATTATCTATCTCCAATTGGTTTTAAATGGCGTCATGTTGCGCTCCTTCTGTGTGACATTGACAACGTTTCGGCAGCATTTTGTGCCTTCATCAGGTCTGGCACACAGGAATTAAATTTTGGTTAGTTGATTTGCATGGGGAGCTGTTTTCTCCTCCATGGCCGCATCGAGACTGAGGGCTCTTCGCAACAATTGGGCCTTATATAGCGAATTGCGCTTGATTTTAGAAGATTTATTTCTTTCAACTTTATTTAGTGTGACAATTATTTTTTATTTTCTTACAGGCACAGATTGGGCGTACATTTGCGATTTCCGACACAGGTAAGTAAATCCAAGGTAAGTAAATTTGTTTTTATTATGGAAAGTATTTATTCTCAATTACGGTAAGTATTTTTGTTTTTATTATGGAAAGTATTTATTCTCAATTATGGTAAGTATTTGTTTTTCATATTTTTGACTTGTAAATATTTTTGTTTTCTCATGTTCAATGTTTTGACTTAATTTTCCTTGCAGGTTGACGGTTTTGTCATGTTGGGAAACGGGGTCAGGTAAGGATTAGGGTTAGGGTTAGGGTTTGGGTTAGGGCTTAGGATTGGGGTTAGGTTAGGACTGGGGTAGGGAACAGCACACAGACGGAACAGGAGCTTATATGGAAACCGGAAACGCGGGGGGGCACACAGGAGGTGGCACAGGCGAGTTAGGATAGGATAGGGAGTCCCTCCCCCGAAGGAGAGAGACAAAGGCACGGTCCTACCATCCCGGCACCCGCCCCACGAACCAGCCCCAAAGCATCCTGCCCGCTGCGGCCAAGACCAATTTTGGTTTAATAAAGATCATTTGTCTGACCATGGACACATGCTTGTGCTTATTGATTGTGTGATTGTACTTTATCTGTTCGGTCGCCTTTGTTATATAAATAATAGTGAGCCTCGATTTGGCATGCGGGATTGACAGCTTCGTCTGCGTTCAACCCTAACAGTCCCTAAAAGTACCTCGCACATCATTTGTCGTCTCCCCGCATTTTGGGTGGAGCGAGATGTGCGGCATCCATACACTCTCCTATTTGGGTAGAGTTGGGTATCTAATATTTATTATCTATCTCCAATTGGTTTTAAATGGCGTCATGTTGCGCTCCTTCTGTGTGACATTGACAACGTTTCGGCAGCATTTTGTGCCTTCATCAGGTCTGGCACACAGGAATTAAATTTTGGTTAGTTGATTTGCATGGGGAGCTGTTTTCTCCTCCATGGCCGCATCGAGACTGAGGGCTCTTCGCAACAATTGGGCCTTATATAGCGAATTGCGCTTGATTTTAGAAGATTTATTTCTTTCAACTTTATTTAGTGTGACAATTATTTTTTATTTTCTTACAGGCACAGATTGGGCGTACATTTGCGATTTCCGACACAGGTAAGTAAATCCAAGGTAAGTAAATTTGTTTTTATTATGGAAAGTATTTATTCTCAATTACGGTAAGTATTTTTGTTTTTATTATGGAAAGTATTTATTCTCAATTATGGTAAGTATTTGTTTTTCATATTTTTGACTTGTAAATATTTTTGTTTTCTCATGTTCAATGTTTTGACTTAATTTTCCTTGCAGGTTGACGGTTTTGTCATGTTGGGAAACGGGGTCAGGTAAGGATTAGGGTTAGGGTTAGGGTTTGGGTTAGGGCTTAGGATTGGGGTTAGGTTAGGACTGGGGTAGGGAACAGCACACAGACGGAACAGGAGCTTATATGGAAACCGGAAACGCGGGGGGGCACACAGGAGGTGGCACAGGCGAGTTAGGATAGGATAGGGAGTCCCTCCCCCGAAGGAGAGAGACAAAGGCACGGTCCTACCATCCCGGCACCCGCCCCACGAACCAGCCCCAAAGCATCCTGCCCGCTGCGGCCAAGACCAATTTTGGTTTAATAAAGATCATTTGTCTGACCATGGACACATGCTTGTGCTTATTGATTGTGTGATTGTACTTTATCTGTTCGGTCGCCTTTGTTATATAAATAATAGTGAGCCTCGATTTGGCATGCGGGATTGACAGCTTCGTCTGCGTTCAACCCTAACAGTCCCTAAAAGTACCTCGCACATCATTTGTCGTCTCCCCGCATTTTGGGTGGAGCGAGATGTGCGGCATCCATACACTCTCCTATTTGGGTAGAGTTGGGTATCTAATATTTATTATCTATCTCCAATTGGTTTTAAATGGCGTCATGTTGCGCTCCTTCTGTGTGACATTGACAACGTTTCGGCAGCATTTTGTGCCTTCATCAGGTCTGGCACACAGGAATTAAATTTTGGTTAGTTGATTTGCATGGGGAGCTGTTTTCTCCTCCATGGCCGCATCGAGACTGAGGGCTCTTCGCAACAATTGGGCCTTATATAGCGAATTGCGCTTGATTTTAGAAGATTTATTTCTTTCAACTTTATTTAGTGTGACAATTATTTTTTATTTTCTTACAGGCACAGATTGGGCGTACATTTGCGATTTCCGACACAGGTAAGTAAATCCAAGGTAAGTAAATTTGTTTTTATTATGGAAAGTATTTATTCTCAATTACGGTAAGTATTTTTGTTTTTATTATGGAAAGTATTTATTCTCAATTATGGTAAGTATTTGTTTTTCATATTTTTGACTTGTAAATATTTTTGTTTTCTCATGTTCAATGTTTTGACTTAATTTTCCTTGCAGGTTGACGGTTTTGTCATGTTGGGAAACGGGGTCAGGTAAGGATTAGGGTTAGGGTTAGGGTTTGGGTTAGGGCTTAGGATTGGGGTTAGGTTAGGACTGGGGTAGGGAACAGCACACAGACGGAACAGGAGCTTATATGGAAACCGGAAACGCGGGGGGGCACACAGGAGGTGGCACAGGCGAGTTAGGATAGGATAGGGAGTCCCTCCCCCGAAGGAGAGAGACAAAGGCACGGTCCTACCATCCCGGCACCCGCCCCACGAACCAGCCCCAAAGCATCCTGCCCGCTGCGGCCAAGACCAATTTTGGTTTAATAAAGATCATTTGTCTGACCATGGACACATGCTTGTGCTTATTGATTGTGTGATTGTACTTTATCTGTTCGGTCGCCTTTGTTATATAAATAATAGTGAGCCTCGATTTGGCATGCGGGATTGACAGCTTCGTCTGCGTTCAACCCTAACAGTCCCTAAAAGTACCTCGCACATCATTTGTCGTCTCCCCGCATTTTGGGTGGAGCGAGATGTGCGGCATCCATACACTCTCCTATTTGGGTAGAGTTGGGTATCTAATATTTATTATCTATCTCCAATTGGTTTTAAATGGCGTCATGTTGCGCTCCTTCTGTGTGACATTGACAACGTTTCGGCAGCATTTTGTGCCTTCATCAGGTCTGGCACACAGGAATTAAATTTTGGTTAGTTGATTTGCATGGGGAGCTGTTTTCTCCTCCATGGCCGCATCGAGACTGAGGGCTCTTCGCAACAATTGGGCCTTATATAGCGAATTGCGCTTGATTTTAGAAGATTTATTTCTTTCAACTTTATTTAGTGTGACAATTATTTTTTATTTTCTTACAGGCACAGATTGGGCGTACATTTGCGATTTCCGACACAGGTAAGTAAATCCAAGGTAAGTAAATTTGTTTTTATTATGGAAAGTATTTATTCTCAATTACGGTAAGTATTTTTGTTTTTATTATGGAAAGTATTTATTCTCAATTATGGTAAGTATTTGTTTTTCATATTTTTGACTTGTAAATATTTTTGTTTTCTCATGTTCAATGTTTTGACTTAATTTTCCTTGCAGGTTGACGGTTTTGTCATGTTGGGAAACGGGGTCAGGTAAGGATTAGGGTTAGGGTTAGGGTTTGGGTTAGGGCTTAGGATTGGGGTTAGGTTAGGACTGGGGTAGGGAACAGCACACAGACGGAACAGGAGCTTATATGGAAACCGGAAACGCGGGGGGGCACACAGGAGGTGGCACAGGCGAGTTAGGATAGGATAGGGAGTCCCTCCCCCGAAGGAGAGAGACAAAGGCACGGTCCTACCATCCCGGCACCCGCCCCACGAACCAGCCCCAAAGCATCCTGCCCGCTGCGGCCAAGACCAATTTTGGTTTAATAAAGATCATTTGTCTGACCATGGACACATGCTTGTGCTTATTGATTGTGTGATTGTACTTTATCTGTTCGGTCGCCTTTGTTATATAAATAATAGTGAGCCTCGATTTGGCATGCGGGATTGACAGCTTCGTCTGCGTTCAACCCTAACAGTCCCTAAAAGTACCTCGCACATCATTTGTCGTCTCCCCGCATTTTGGGTGGAGCGAGATGTGCGGCATCCATACACTCTCCTATTTGGGTAGAGTTGGGTATCTAATATTTATTATCTATCTCCAATTGGTTTTAAATGGCGTCATGTTGCGCTCCTTCTGTGTGACATTGACAACGTTTCGGCAGCATTTTGTGCCTTCATCAGGTCTGGCACACAGGAATTAAATTTTGGTTAGTTGATTTGCATGGGGAGCTGTTTTCTCCTCCATGGCCGCATCGAGACTGAGGGCTCTTCGCAACAATTGGGCCTTATATAGCGAATTGCGCTTGATTTTAGAAGATTTATTTCTTTCAACTTTATTTAGTGTGACAATTATTTTTTATTTTCTTACAGGCACAGATTGGGCGTACATTTGCGATTTCCGACACAGGTAAGTAAATCCAAGGTAAGTAAATTTGTTTTTATTATGGAAAGTATTTATTCTCAATTACGGTAAGTATTTTTGTTTTTATTATGGAAAGTATTTATTCTCAATTATGGTAAGTATTTGTTTTTCATATTTTTGACTTGTAAATATTTTTGTTTTCTCATGTTCAATGTTTTGACTTAATTTTCCTTGCAGGTTGACGGTTTTGTCATGTTGGGAAACGGGGTCAGGTAAGGATTAGGGTTAGGGTTAGGGTTTGGGTTAGGGCTTAGGATTGGGGTTAGGTTAGGACTGGGGTAGGGAACAGCACACAGACGGAACAGGAGCTTATATGGAAACCGGAAACGCGGGGGGGCACACAGGAGGTGGCACAGGCGAGTTAGGATAGGATAGGGAGTCCCTCCCCCGAAGGAGAGAGACAAAGGCACGGTCCTACCATCCCGGCACCCGCCCCACGAACCAGCCCCAAAGCATCCTGCCCGCTGCGGCCAAGACCAATTTTGGTTTAATAAAGATCATTTGTCTGACCATGGACACATGCTTGTGCTTATTGATTGTGTGATTGTACTTTATCTGTTCGGTCGCCTTTGTTATATAAATAATAGTGAGCCTCGATTTGGCATGCGGGATTGACAGCTTCGTCTGCGTTCAACCCTAACAGTCCCTAAAAGTACCTCGCACATCATTTGTCGTCTCCCCGCATTTTGGGTGGAGCGAGATGTGCGGCATCCATACACTCTCCTATTTGGGTAGAGTTGGGTATCTAATATTTATTATCTATCTCCAATTGGTTTTAAATGGCGTCATGTTGCGCTCCTTCTGTGTGACATTGACAACGTTTCGGCAGCATTTTGTGCCTTCATCAGGTCTGGCACACAGGAATTAAATTTTGGTTAGTTGATTTGCATGGGGAGCTGTTTTCTCCTCCATGGCCGCATCGAGACTGAGGGCTCTTCGCAACAATTGGGCCTTATATAGCGAATTGCGCTTGATTTTAGAAGATTTATTTCTTTCAACTTTATTTAGTGTGACAATTATTTTTTATTTTCTTACAGGCACAGATTGGGCGTACATTTGCGATTTCCGACACAGGTAAGTAAATCCAAGGTAAGTAAATTTGTTTTTATTATGGAAAGTATTTATTCTCAATTACGGTAAGTATTTTTGTTTTTATTATGGAAAGTATTTATTCTCAATTATGGTAAGTATTTGTTTTTCATATTTTTGACTTGTAAATATTTTTGTTTTCTCATGTTCAATGTTTTGACTTAATTTTCCTTGCAGGTTGACGGTTTTGTCATGTTGGGAAACGGGGTCAGGTAAGGATTAGGGTTAGGGTTAGGGTTTGGGTTAGGGCTTAGGATTGGGGTTAGGTTAGGACTGGGGTAGGGAACAGCACACAGACGGAACAGGAGCTTATATGGAAACCGGAAACGCGGGGGGGCACACAGGAGGTGGCACAGGCGAGTTAGGATAGGATAGGGAGTCCCTCCCCCGAAGGAGAGAGACAAAGGCACGGTCCTACCATCCCGGCACCCGCCCCACGAACCAGCCCCAAAGCATCCTGCCCGCTGCGGCCAAGACCAATTTTGGTTTAATAAAGATCATTTGTCTGACCATGGACACATGCTTGTGCTTATTGATTGTGTGATTGTACTTTATCTGTTCGGTCGCCTTTGTTATATAAATAATAGTGAGCCTCGATTTGGCATGCGGGATTGACAGCTTCGTCTGCGTTCAACCCTAACAGTCCCTAAAAGTACCTCGCACATCATTTGTCGTCTCCCCGCATTTTGGGTGGAGCGAGATGTGCGGCATCCATACACTCTCCTATTTGGGTAGAGTTGGGTATCTAATATTTATTATCTATCTCCAATTGGTTTTAAATGGCGTCATGTTGCGCTCCTTCTGTGTGACATTGACAACGTTTCGGCAGCATTTTGTGCCTTCATCAGGTCTGGCACACAGGAATTAAATTTTGGTTAGTTGATTTGCATGGGGAGCTGTTTTCTCCTCCATGGCCGCATCGAGACTGAGGGCTCTTCGCAACAATTGGGCCTTATATAGCGAATTGCGCTTGATTTTAGAAGATTTATTTCTTTCAACTTTATTTAGTGTGACAATTATTTTTTATTTTCTTACAGGCACAGATTGGGCGTACATTTGCGATTTCCGACACAGGTAAGTAAATCCAAGGTAAGTAAATTTGTTTTTATTATGGAAAGTATTTATTCTCAATTACGGTAAGTATTTTTGTTTTTATTATGGAAAGTATTTATTCTCAATTATGGTAAGTATTTGTTTTTCATATTTTTGACTTGTAAATATTTTTGTTTTCTCATGTTCAATGTTTTGACTTAATTTTCCTTGCAGGTTGACGGTTTTGTCATGTTGGGAAACGGGGTCAGGTAAGGATTAGGGTTAGGGTTAGGGTTTGGGTTAGGGCTTAGGATTGGGGTTAGGTTAGGACTGGGGTAGGGAACAGCACACAGACGGAACAGGAGCTTATATGGAAACCGGAAACGCGGGGGGGCACACAGGAGGTGGCACAGGCGAGTTAGGATAGGATAGGGAGTCCCTCCCCCGAAGGAGAGAGACAAAGGCACGGTCCTACCATCCCGGCACCCGCCCCACGAACCAGCCCCAAAGCATCCTGCCCGCTGCGGCCAAGACCAATTTTGGTTTAATAAAGATCATTTGTCTGACCATGGACACATGCTTGTGCTTATTGATTGTGTGATTGTACTTTATCTGTTCGGTCGCCTTTGTTATATAAATAATAGTGAGCCTCGATTTGGCATGCGGGATTGACAGCTTCGTCTGCGTTCAACCCTAACAGTCCCTAAAAGTACCTCGCACATCATTTGTCGTCTCCCCGCATTTTGGGTGGAGCGAGATGTGCGGCATCCATACACTCTCCTATTTGGGTAGAGTTGGGTATCTAATATTTATTATCTATCTCCAATTGGTTTTAAATGGCGTCATGTTGCGCTCCTTCTGTGTGACATTGACAACGTTTCGGCAGCATTTTGTGCCTTCATCAGGTCTGGCACACAGGAATTAAATTTTGGTTAGTTGATTTGCATGGGGAGCTGTTTTCTCCTCCATGGCCGCATCGAGACTGAGGGCTCTTCGCAACAATTGGGCCTTATATAGCGAATTGCGCTTGATTTTAGAAGATTTATTTCTTTCAACTTTATTTAGTGTGACAATTATTTTTTATTTTCTTACAGGCACAGATTGGGCGTACATTTGCGATTTCCGACACAGGTAAGTAAATCCAAGGTAAGTAAATTTGTTTTTATTATGGAAAGTATTTATTCTCAATTACGGTAAGTATTTTTGTTTTTATTATGGAAAGTATTTATTCTCAATTATGGTAAGTATTTGTTTTTCATATTTTTGACTTGTAAATATTTTTGTTTTCTCATGTTCAATGTTTTGACTTAATTTTCCTTGCAGGTTGACGGTTTTGTCATGTTGGGAAACGGGGTCAGGTAAGGATTAGGGTTAGGGTTAGGGTTTGGGTTAGGGCTTAGGATTGGGGTTAGGTTAGGACTGGGGTAGGGAACAGCACACAGATGGAACAGGAGCTTATATGGAAACCGGAAACGCGGGGGGGCACACAGGAGGTGGCACAGGCGAGTTAGGATAGGATAGGGAGTCCCTCCCCCGAAGGAGAGAGACAAAGGCACGGTCCTACCATCCCGGCACCCGCCCCACGAACCAGCCCCAAAGCATCCTGCCCGCTGCGGCCAAGACCAATTTTGGTTTAATAAAGATCATTTGTCTGACCATGGACACATGCTTGTGCTTATTGATTGTGTGATTGTACTTTATCTGTTCGGTCGCCTTTGTTATATAAATAATAGTGAGCCTCGATTTGGCATGCGGGATTGACAGCTTCGTCTGCGTTCAACCCTAACAGTCCCTAAAAGTACCTCGCACATCATTTGTCGTCTCCCCGCATTTTGGGTGGAGCGAGATGTGCGGCATCCATACACTCTCCTATTTGGGTAGAGTTGGGTATCTAATATTTATTATCTATCTCCAATTGGTTTTAAATGGCGTCATGTTGCGCTCCTTCTGTGTGACATTGACAACGTTTCGGCAGCATTTTGTGCCTTCATCAGGTCTGGCACACAGGAATTAAATTTTGGTTAGTTGATTTGCATGGGGAGCTGTTTTCTCCTCCATGGCCGCATCGAGACTGAGGGCTCTTCGCAACAATTGGGCCTTATATAGCGAATTGCGCTTGATTTTAGAAGATTTATTTCTTTCAACTTTATTTAGTGTGACAATTATTTTTTATTTTCTTACAGGCACAGATTGGGCGTACATTTGCGATTTCCGACACAGGTAAGTAAATCCAAGGTAAGTAAATTTGTTTTTATTATGGAAAGTATTTATTCTCAATTACGGTAAGTATTTTTGTTTTTATTATGGAAAGTATTTATTCTCAATTATGGTAAGTATTTGTTTTTCATATTTTTGACTTGTAAATATTTTTGTTTTCTCATGTTCAATGTTTTGACTTAATTTTCCTTGCAGGTTGACGGTTTTGTCATGTTGGGAAACGGGGTCAGGTAAGGATTAGGGTTAGGGTTAGGGTTTGGGTTAGGGCTTAGGATTGGGGTTAGGTTAGGACTGGGGTAGGGAACAGCACACAGACGGAACAGGAGCTTATATGGAAACCGGAAACGCGGGGGGGCACACAGGAGGTGGCACAGGCGAGTTAGGATAGGATAGGGAGTCCCTCCCCCGAAGGAGAGAGACAAAGGCACGGTCCTACCATCCCGGCACCCGCCCCACGAACCAGCCCCAAAGCATCCTGCCCGCTGCGGCCAAGACCAATTTTGGTTTAATAAAGATCATTTGTCTGACCATGGACACATGCTTGTGCTTATTGATTGTGTGATTGTACTTTATCTGTTCGGTCGCCTTTGTTATATAAATAATAGTGAGCCTCGATTTGGCATGCGGGATTGACAGCTTCGTCTGCGTTCAACCCTAACAGTCCCTAAAAGTACCTCGCACATCATTTGTCGTCTCCCCGCATTTTGGGTGGAGCGAGATGTGCGGCATCCATACACTCTCCTATTTGGGTAGAGTTGGGTATCTAATATTTATTATCTATCTCCAATTGGTTTTAAATGGCGTCATGTTGCGCTCCTTCTGTGTGACATTGACAACGTTTCGGCAGCATTTTGTGCCTTCATCAGGTCTGGCACACAGGAATTAAATTTTGGTTAGTTGATTTGCATGGGGAGCTGTTTTCTCCTCCATGGCCGCATCGAGACTGAGGGCTCTTCGCAACAATTGGGCCTTATATAGCGAATTGCGCTTGATTTTAGAAGATTTATTTCTTTCAACTTTATTTAGTGTGACAATTATTTTTTATTTTCTTACAGGCACAGATTGGGCGTACATTTGCGATTTCCGACACAGGTAAGTAAATCCAAGGTAAGTAAATTTGTTTTTATTATGGAAAGTATTTATTCTCAATTACGGTAAGTATTTTTGTTTTTATTATGGAAAGTATTTATTCTCAATTATGGTAAGTATTTGTTTTTCATATTTTTGACTTGTAAATATTTTTGTTTTCTCATGTTCAATGTTTTGACTTAATTTTCCTTGCAGGTTGACGGTTTTGTCATGTTGGGAAACGGGGTCAGGTAAGGATTAGGGTTAGGGTTAGGGTTTGGGTTAGGGCTTAGGATTGGGGTTAGGTTAGGACTGGGGTAGGGAACAGCACACAGACGGAACAGGAGCTTATATGGAAACCGGAAACGCGGGGGGGCACACAGGAGGTGGCACAGGCGAGTTAGGATAGGATAGGGAGTCCCTCCCCCGAAGGAGAGAGACAAAGGCACGGTCCTACCATCCCGGCACCCGCCCCACGAACCAGCCCCAAAGCATCCTGCCCGCTGCGGCCAAGACCAATTTTGGTTTAATAAAGATCATTTGTCTGACCATGGACACATGCTTGTGCTTATTGATTGTGTGATTGTACTTTATCTGTTCGGTCGCCTTTGTTATATAAATAATAGTGAGCCTCGATTTGGCATGCGGGATTGACAGCTTCGTCTGCGTTCAACCCTAACAGTCCCTAAAAGTACCTCGCACATCATTTGTCGTCTCCCCGCATTTTGGGTGGAGCGAGATGTGCGGCATCCATACACTCTCCTATTTGGGTAGAGTTGGGTATCTAATATTTATTATCTATCTCCAATTGGTTTTAAATGGCGTCATGTTGCGCTCCTTCTGTGTGACATTGACAACGTTTCGGCAGCATTTTGTGCCTTCATCAGGTCTGGCACACAGGAATTAAATTTTGGTTAGTTGATTTGCATGGGGAGCTGTTTTCTCCTCCATGGCCGCATCGAGACTGAGGGCTCTTCGCAACAATTGGGCCTTATATAGCGAATTGCGCTTGATTTTAGAAGATTTATTTCTTTCAACTTTATTTAGTGTGACAATTATTTTTTATTTTCTTACAGGCACAGATTGGGCGTACATTTGCGATTTCCGACACAGGTAAGTAAATCCAAGGTAAGTAAATTTGTTTTTATTATGGAAAGTATTTATTCTCAATTACGGTAAGTATTTTTGTTTTTATTATGGAAAGTATTTATTCTCAATTATGGTAAGTATTTGTTTTTCATATTTTTGACTTGTAAATATTTTTGTTTTCTCATGTTCAATGTTTTGACTTAATTTTCCTTGCAGGTTGACGGTTTTGTCATGTTGGGAAACGGGGTCAGGTAAGGATTAGGGTTAGGGTTAGGGTTTGGGTTAGGGCTTAGGATTGGGGTTAGGTTAGGACTGGGGTAGGGAACAGCACACAGACGGAACAGGAGCTTATATGGAAACCGGAAACGCGGGGGGGCACACAGGAGGTGGCACAGGCGAGTTAGGATAGGATAGGGAGTCCCTCCCCCGAAGGAGAGAGACAAAGGCACGGTCCTACCATCCCGGCACCCGCCCCACGAACCAGCCCCAAAGCATCCTGCCCGCTGCGGCCAAGACCAATTTTGGTTTAATAAAGATCATTTGTCTGACCATGGACACATGCTTGTGCTTATTGATTGTGTGATTGTACTTTATCTGTTCGGTCGCCTTTGTTATATAAATAATAGTGAGCCTCGATTTGGCATGCGGGATTGACAGCTTCGTCTGCGTTCAACCCTAACAGTCCCTAAAAGTACCTCGCACATCATTTGTCGTCTCCCCGCATTTTGGGTGGAGCGAGATGTGCGGCATCCATACACTCTCCTATTTGGGTAGAGTTGGGTATCTAATATTTATTATCTATCTCCAATTGGTTTTAAATGGCGTCATGTTGCGCTCCTTCTGTGTGACATTGACAACGTTTCGGCAGCATTTTGTGCCTTCATCAGGTCTGGCACACAGGAATTAAATTTTGGTTAGTTGATTTGCATGGGGAGCTGTTTTCTCCTCCATGGCCGCATCGAGACTGAGGGCTCTTCGCAACAATTGGGCCTTATATAGCGAATTGCGCTTGATTTTAGAAGATTTATTTCTTTCAACTTTATTTAGTGTGACAATTATTTTTTATTTTCTTACAGGCACAGATTGGGCGTACATTTGCGATTTCCGACACAGGTAAGTAAATCCAAGGTAAGTAAATTTGTTTTTATTATGGAAAGTATTTATTCTCAATTACGGTAAGTATTTTTGTTTTTATTATGGAAAGTATTTATTCTCAATTATGGTAAGTATTTGTTTTTCATATTTTTGACTTGTAAATATTTTTGTTTTCTCATGTTCAATGTTTTGACTTAATTTTCCTTGCAGGTTGACGGTTTTGTCATGTTGGGAAACGGGGTCAGGTAAGGATTAGGGTTAGGGTTAGGGTTTGGGTTAGGGCTTAGGATTGGGGTTAGGTTAGGACTGGGGTAGGGAACAGCACACAGACGGAACAGGAGCTTATATGGAAACCGGAAACGCGGGGGGGCACACAGGAGGTGGCACAGGCGAGTTAGGATAGGATAGGGAGTCCCTCCCCCGAAGGAGAGAGACAAAGGCACGGTCCTACCATCCCGGCACCCGCCCCACGAACCAGCCCCAAAGCATCCTGCCCGCTGCGGCCAAGACCAATTTTGGTTTA
This sequence comes from Syngnathus typhle, assembly GCF_033458585.1. Lineage (NCBI taxonomy): Eukaryota > Metazoa > Chordata > Actinopteri > Syngnathiformes > Syngnathidae > Syngnathus > Syngnathus typhle. Next base: position 36,178 of record NW_026872051.1, read on the forward strand.
ATAAAGATCATTTGTCTGACCATGGACACATGCTTGTGCTTATTGATTGTGTGATTGTACTTTATCTGTTCGGTCGCCTTTGTTATATAAATAATAGTGAGCCTCGATTTGGCATGCGGGATTGACAGCTTCGTCTGCGTTCAACCCTAACAGTCCCTAAAAGTACCTCGCACATCATTTGTCGTCTCCCCGCATTTTGGGTGGAGCGAGATGTGCGGCATCCATACACTCTCCTATTTGGGTAGAGTTGGGTATCTAATATTTATTATCTATCTCCAATTGGTTTTAAATGGCGTCATGTTGCGCTCCTTCTGTGTGACATTGACAACGTTTCGGCAGCATTTTGTGCCTTCATCAGGTCTGGCACACAGGAATTAAATTTTGGTTAGTTGATTTGCATGGGGAGCTGTTTTCTCCTCCATGGCCGCATCGAGACTGAGGGCTCTTCGCAACAATTGGGCCTTATATAGCGAATTGCGCTTGATTTTAGAAGATTTATTTCTTTCAACTTTATTTAGTGTGACAATTATTTTTTATTTTCTTACAGGCACAGATTGGGCGTACATTTGCGATTTCCGACACAGGTAAGTAAATCCAAGGTAAGTAAATTTGTTTTTATTATGGAAAGTATTTATTCTCAATTACGGTAAGTATTTTTGTTTTTATTATGGAAAGTATTTATTCTCAATTATGGTAAGTATTTGTTTTTCATATTTTTGACTTGTAAATATTTTTGTTTTCTCATGTTCAATGTTTTGACTTAATTTTCCTTGCAGGTTGACGGTTTTGTCATGTTGGGAAACGGGGTCAGGTAAGGATTAGGGTTAGGGTTAGGGTTTGGGTTAGGGCTTAGGATTGGGGTTAGGTTAGGACTGGGGTAGGGAACAGCACACAGACGGAACAGGAGCTTATATGGAAACCGGAAACGCGGGGGGGCACACAGGAGGTGGCACAGGCGAGTTAGGATAGGATAGGGAGTCCCTCCCCCGAAGGAGAGAGACAAAGGCACGGTCCTACCATCCCGGCACCCGCCCCACGAACCAGCCCCAAAGCATCCTGCCCGCTGCGGCCAAGACCAATTTTGGTTTAATAAAGATCATTTGTCTGACCATGGACACATGCTTGTGCTTATTGATTGTGTGATTGTACTTTATCTGTTCGGTCGCCTTTGTTATATAAATAATAGTGAGCCTCGATTTGGCATGCGGGATTGACAGCTTCGTCTGCGTTCAACCCTAACAGTCCCTAAAAGTACCTCGCACATCATTTGTCGTCTCCCCGCATTTTGGGTGGAGCGAGATGTGCGGCATCCATACACTCTCCTATTTGGGTAGAGTTGGGTATCTAATATTTATTATCTATCTCCAATTGGTTTTAAATGGCGTCATGTTGCGCTCCTTCTGTGTGACATTGACAACGTTTCGGCAGCATTTTGTGCCTTCATCAGGTCTGGCACACAGGAATTAAATTTTGGTTAGTTGATTTGCATGGGGAGCTGTTTTCTCCTCCATGGCCGCATCGAGACTGAGGGCTCTTCGCAACAATTGGGCCTTATATAGCGAATTGCGCTTGATTTTAGAAGATTTATTTCTTTCAACTTTATTTAGTGTGACAATTATTTTTTATTTTCTTACAGGCACAGATTGGGCGTACATTTGCGATTTCCGACACAGGTAAGTAAATCCAAGGTAAGTAAATTTGTTTTTATTATGGAAAGTATTTATTCTCAATTACGGTAAGTATTTTTGTTTTTATTATGGAAAGTATTTATTCTCAATTATGGTAAGTATTTGTTTTTCATATTTTTGACTTGTAAATATTTTTGTTTTCTCATGTTCAATGTTTTGACTTAATTTTCCTTGCAGGTTGACGGTTTTGTCATGTTGGGAAACGGGGTCAGGTAAGGATTAGGGTTAGGGTTAGGGTTTGGGTTAGGGCTTAGGATTGGGGTTAGGTTAGGACTGGGGTAGGGAACAGCACACAGACGGAACAGGAGCTTATATGGAAACCGGAAACGCGGGGGGGCACACAGGAGGTGGCACAGGCGAGTTAGGATAGGATAGGGAGTCCCTCCCCCGAAGGAGAGAGACAAAGGCACGGTCCTACCATCCCGGCACCCGCCCCACGAACCAGCCCCAAAGCATCCTGCCCGCTGCGGCCAAGACCAATTTTGGTTTAATAAAGATCATTTGTCTGACCATGGACACATGCTTGTGCTTATTGATTGTGTGATTGTACTTTATCTGTTCGGTCGCCTTTGTTATATAAATAATAGTGAGCCTCGATTTGGCATGCGGGATTGACAGCTTCGTCTGCGTTCAACCCTAACAGTCCCTAAAAGTACCTCGCACATCATTTGTCGTCTCCCCGCATTTTGGGTGGAGCGAGATGTGCGGCATCCATACACTCTCCTATTTGGGTAGAGTTGGGTATCTAATATTTATTATCTATCTCCAATTGGTTTTAAATGGCGTCATGTTGCGCTCCTTCTGTGTGACATTGACAACGTTTCGGCAGCATTTTGTGCCTTCATCAGGTCTGGCACACAGGAATTAAATTTTGGTTAGTTGATTTGCATGGGGAGCTGTTTTCTCCTCCATGGCCGCATCGAGACTGAGGGCTCTTCGCAACAATTGGGCCTTATATAGCGAATTGCGCTTGATTTTAGAAGATTTATTTCTTTCAACTTTATTTAGTGTGACAATTATTTTTTATTTTCTTACAGGCACAGATTGGGCGTACATTTGCGATTTCCGACACAGGTAAGTAAATCCAAGGTAAGTAAATTTGTTTTTATTATGGAAAGTATTTATTCTCAATTACGGTAAGTATTTTTGTTTTTATTATGGAAAGTATTTATTCTCAATTATGGTAAGTATTTGTTTTTCATATTTTTGACTTGTAAATATTTTTGTTTTCTCATGTTCAATGTTTTGACTTAATTTTCCTTGCAGGTTGACGGTTTTGTCATGTTGGGAAACGGGGTCAGGTAAGGATTAGGGTTAGGGTTAGGGTTTGGGTTAGGGCTTAGGATTGGGGTTAGGTTAGGACTGGGGTAGGGAACAGCACACAGACGGAACAGGAGCTTATATGGAAACCGGAAACGCGGGGGGGCACACAGGAGGTGGCACAGGCGAGTTAGGATAGGATAGGGAGTCCCTCCCCCGAAGGAGAGAGACAAAGGCACGGTCCTACCATCCCGGCACCCGCCCCACGAACCAGCCCCAAAGCATCCTGCCCGCTGCGGCCAAGACCAATTTTGGTTTAATAAAGATCATTTGTCTGACCATGGACACATGCTTGTGCTTATTGATTGTGTGATTGTACTTTATCTGTTCGGTCGCCTTTGTTATATAAATAATAGTGAGCCTCGATTTGGCATGCGGGATTGACAGCTTCGTCTGCGTTCAACCCTAACAGTCCCTAAAAGTACCTCGCACATCATTTGTCGTCTCCCCGCATTTTGGGTGGAGCGAGATGTGCGGCATCCATACACTCTCCTATTTGGGTAGAGTTGGGTATCTAATATTTATTATCTATCTCCAATTGGTTTTAAATGGCGTCATGTTGCGCTCCTTCTGTGTGACATTGACAACGTTTCGGCAGCATTTTGTGCCTTCATCAGGTCTGGCACACAGGAATTAAATTTTGGTTAGTTGATTTGCATGGGGAGCTGTTTTCTCCTCCATGGCCGCATCGAGACTGAGGGCTCTTCGCAACAATTGGGCCTTATATAGCGAATTGCGCTTGATTTTAGAAGATTTATTTCTTTCAACTTTATTTAGTGTGACAATTATTTTTTATTTTCTTACAGGCACAGATTGGGCGTACATTTGCGATTTCCGACACAGGTAAGTAAATCCAAGGTAAGTAAATTTGTTTTTATTATGGAAAGTATTTATTCTCAATTACGGTAAGTATTTTTGTTTTTATTATGGAAAGTATTTATTCTCAATTATGGTAAGTATTTGTTTTTCATATTTTTGACTTGTAAATATTTTTGTTTTCTCATGTTCAATGTTTTGACTTAATTTTCCTTGCAGGTTGACGGTTTTGTCATGTTGGGAAACGGGGTCAGGTAAGGATTAGGGTTAGGGTTAGGGTTTGGGTTAGGGCTTAGGATTGGGGTTAGGTTAGGACTGGGGTAGGGAACAGCACACAGACGGAACAGGAGCTTATATGGAAACCGGAAACGCGGGGGGGCACACAGGAGGTGGCACAGGCGAGTTAGGATAGGATAGGGAGTCCCTCCCCCGAAGGAGAGAGACAAAGGCACGGTCCTACCATCCCGGCACCCGCCCCACGAACCAGCCCCAAAGCATCCTGCCCGCTGCGGCCAAGACCAATTTTGGTTTAATAAAGATCATTTGTCTGACCATGGACACATGCTTGTGCTTATTGATTGTGTGATTGTACTTTATCTGTTCGGTCGCCTTTGTTATATAAATAATAGTGAGCCTCGATTTGGCATGCGGGATTGACAGCTTCGTCTGCGTTCAACCCTAACAGTCCCTAAAAGTACCTCGCACATCATTTGTCGTCTCCCCGCATTTTGGGTGGAGCGAGATGTGCGGCATCCATACACTCTCCTATTTGGGTAGAGTTGGGTATCTAATATTTATTATCTATCTCCAATTGGTTTTAAATGGCGTCATGTTGCGCTCCTTCTGTGTGACATTGACAACGTTTCGGCAGCATTTTGTGCCTTCATCAGGTCTGGCACACAGGAATTAAATTTTGGTTAGTTGATTTGCATGGGGAGCTGTTTTCTCCTCCATGGCCGCATCGAGACTGAGGGCTCTTCGCAACAATTGGGCCTTATATAGCGAATTGCGCTTGATTTTAGAAGATTTATTTCTTTCAACTTTATTTAGTGTGACAATTATTTTTTATTTTCTTACAGGCACAGATTGGGCGTACATTTGCGATTTCCGACACAGGTAAGTAAATCCAAGGTAAGTAAATTTGTTTTTATTATGGAAAGTATTTATTCTCAATTACGGTAAGTATTTTTGTTTTTATTATGGAAAGTATTTATTCTCAATTATGGTAAGTATTTGTTTTTCATATTTTTGACTTGTAAATATTTTTGTTTTCTCATGTTCAATGTTTTGACTTAATTTTCCTTGCAGGTTGACGGTTTTGTCATGTTGGGAAACGGGGTCAGGTAAGGATTAGGGTTAGGGTTAGGGTTTGGGTTAGGGCTTAGGATTGGGGTTAGGTTAGGACTGGGGTAGGGAACAGCACACAGACGGAACAGGAGCTTATATGGAAACCGGAAACGCGGGGGGGCACACAGGAGGTGGCACAGGCGAGTTAGGATAGGATAGGGAGTCCCTCCCCCGAAGGAGAGAGACAAAGGCACGGTCCTACCATCCCGGCACCCGCCCCACGAACCAGCCCCAAAGCATCCTGCCCGCTGCGGCCAAGACCAATTTTGGTTTAATAAAGATCATTTGTCTGACCATGGACACATGCTTGTGCTTATTGATTGTGTGATTGTACTTTATCTGTTCGGTCGCCTTTGTTATATAAATAATAGTGAGCCTCGATTTGGCATGCGGGATTGACAGCTTCGTCTGCGTTCAACCCTAACAGTCCCTAAAAGTACCTCGCACATCATTTGTCGTCTCCCCGCATTTTGGGTGGAGCGAGATGTGCGGCATCCATACACTCTCCTATTTGGGTAGAGTTGGGTATCTAATATTTATTATCTATCTCCAATTGGTTTTAAATGGCGTCATGTTGCGCTCCTTCTGTGTGACATTGACAACGTTTCGGCAGCATTTTGTGCCTTCATCAGGTCTGGCACACAGGAATTAAATTTTGGTTAGTTGATTTGCATGGGGAGCTGTTTTCTCCTCCATGGCCGCATCGAGACTGAGGGCTCTTCGCAACAATTGGGCCTTATATAGCGAATTGCGCTTGATTTTAGAAGATTTATTTCTTTCAACTTTATTTAGTGTGACAATTATTTTTTATTTTCTTACAGGCACAGATTGGGCGTACATTTGCGATTTCCGACACAGGTAAGTAAATCCAAGGTAAGTAAATTTGTTTTTATTATGGAAAGTATTTATTCTCAATTACGGTAAGTATTTTTGTTTTTATTATGGAAAGTATTTATTCTCAATTATGGTAAGTATTTGTTTTTCATATTTTTGACTTGTAAATATTTTTGTTTTCTCATGTTCAATGTTTTGACTTAATTTTCCTTGCAGGTTGACGGTTTTGTCATGTTGGGAAACGGGGTCAGGTAAGGATTAGGGTTAGGGTTAGGGTTTGGGTTAGGGCTTAGGATTGGGGTTAGGTTAGGACTGGGGTAGGGAACAGCACACAGACGGAACAGGAGCTTATATGGAAACCGGAAACGCGGGGGGGCACACAGGAGGTGGCACAGGCGAGTTAGGATAGGATAGGGAGTCCCTCCCCCGAAGGAGAGAGACAAAGGCACGGTCCTACCATCCCGGCACCCGCCCCACGAACCAGCCCCAAAGCATCCTGCCCGCTGCGGCCAAGACCAATTTTGGTTTAATAAAGATCATTTGTCTGACCATGGACACATGCTTGTGCTTATTGATTGTGTGATTGTACTTTATCTGTTCGGTCGCCTTTGTTATATAAATAATAGTGAGCCTCGATTTGGCATGCGGGATTGACAGCTTCGTCTGCGTTCAACCCTAACAGTCCCTAAAAGTACCTCGCACATCATTTGTCGTCTCCCCGCATTTTGGGTGGAGCGAGATGTGCGGCATCCATACACTCTCCTATTTGGGTAGAGTTGGGTATCTAATATTTATTATCTATCTCCAATTGGTTTTAAATGGCGTCATGTTGCGCTCCTTCTGTGTGACATTGACAACGTTTCGGCAGCATTTTGTGCCTTCATCAGGTCTGGCACACAGGAATTAAATTTTGGTTAGTTGATTTGCATGGGGAGCTGTTTTCTCCTCCATGGCCGCATCGAGACTGAGGGCTCTTCGCAACAATTGGGCCTTATATAGCGAATTGCGCTTGATTTTAGAAGATTTATTTCTTTCAACTTTATTTAGTGTGACAATTATTTTTTATTTTCTTACAGGCACAGATTGGGCGTACATTTGCGATTTCCGACACAGGTAAGTAAATCCAAGGTAAGTAAATTTGTTTTTATTATGGAAAGTATTTATTCTCAATTACGGTAAGTATTTTTGTTTTTATTATGGAAAGTATTTATTCTCAATTATGGTAAGTATTTGTTTTTCATATTTTTGACTTGTAAATATTTTTGTTTTCTCATGTTCAATGTTTTGACTTAATTTTCCTTGCAGGTTGACGGTTTTGTCATGTTGGGAAACGGGGTCAGGTAAGGATTAGGGTTAGGGTTAGGGTTTGGGTTAGGGCTTAGGATTGGGGTTAGGTTAGGACTGGGGTAGGGAACAGCACACAGACGGAACAGGAGCTTATATGGAAACCGGAAACGCGGGGTTAGGGTTAGGGTTAGGGTTAGGGTTAGGGTTAGGGTTAGGGTTAGGGTTAGGGTTAGGGTTAGGGTTAGGGTTAGGGTTAGGGTTAGGGTTAGGGGTTAGGGGTTAGGGTTAGGGTTAGGGTTAGGGTTAGGGTTAGGGTTAGGGTTAGGGTTAGGGTTAGGGTTAGGGTTAGGGTTAGGGTTAGGGTTAGGGTTAGGGTTAGGATGAGGTAAAGAGTTCCTCCCCCGAAGGAGAGGAACAAAGGCACGGTCCTACCATCCCGGACCGCACCCCACGAAGCTCCCGAACTTCCTGCCTGCTGTGGCTGCACCAGTCATACTGGCCAGGACACATTTGGGCTTAATAAAGATCTTGTTTGATCTTGAACACGTGTTTGTGCTTTATTGTGCTTGTGTTTGATTGTACTTTCCTTATGCGGTCGCCTTTGTTATATAATAATAATGATGATGAGTCTCGAATTGGCATGAATGATTGACAGCTACTTTTGCGTTCAACCAAATTCGTACCTCGCACCTAATTCATCGACTCCCCGCATTTTGGGTGGAGCGAGAGCCATTGCTCTGTGCGGCATCCATCACTCTCCTATTTGGGTAGAGGTGGGTAAATTATTATCTGCTTCCAATTGGGTTCTACTGGCGTCATTTTGCGCTACTTTGTACATCTGTGTGACCATCGACAACGTTTCGGCATCTTTTGTGCCTTCCTCAGGTCTGGCACACAGGAAATGTCCCTAAATTTAGTTTAGTTTAATTGCATGGGGAGCTGCTTCCTCCTCCATGGCCGCATCGAGACTGAGAGCTTTCTGCTCCAAATGGTCCTTTTATAGCGAGTTGCTTTTATTTTAGGAAAATATTTTTCTTTCACTTAATTTAGCGTAATACATTTTTGTTTTATTTGCAGGCACCATTGGGCGTGGAATTGCGATCTCCAGCATAGGTAAGTACAATTTCTTTGTTTTAGGTAAGTATTATTGTTTTTTAATTACATTTTCTTTGTTTTGGGTAAGTATTATTGTTTTTTAATTACATTTTCCTTGTTTTGGGTAAGTATTATTGTTTTTTAATTACATTTTCTTTGTTTCGGGTAAGTATTATTGTTTTTTAATTACAGTAAATATTAACTTTTAACTTCTTTTCGATCTTGAATGCTTTTTTGCAATTGTTTACGTTCAAATTTGTGATTACGTTCAAATTTTTGACTTGTACATTTTTTTGTTTAGTATATTTTTGTATTTCCTGTTCAAATTTTTGACTTGTTTGTTTTTAAATTGCAGATTGACGAGTTTGTCTTAGTTGGAAATGGGGCTAGGGTTAGGGTATGGGTTAGGATTAGGGTTAGGGTTAGGGTTAGGGTTTGGATTAGGATTAGGGATAGGGTAGGATTGGGGCTGGGGTAGGACCAGTATAGGGAACAGCACACAAACGAGGCAGGAGCACAAAGAAAGCTGGAAACGCGGGGGCGGCAAAGGAGGTGGCACAGGCGAGTTAGGATGAGGTAAAGAGTTCCTCCCCCGAAGGAGAGGAACAAAGGCACGGTCCTACCATCCCGGACCGCACCCCACGAAGCTCCCGAACTTCCTGCCTGCTGTGGCTGCACCAGTCATACTGGCCAGGACACATTTGGGCTTAATAAAGATCTTGTTTGATCTTGAACACGTGTTTGTGCTTTATTGTGCTTGTGTTTGATTGTACTTTCCTTATGCGGTCGCCTTTGTTATATAATAATAATGATGATGAGTCTCGAATTGGCATGAATGATTGACAGCTACTTTTGCGTTCAACCAAATTCGTACCTCGCACCTAATTCATCGACTCCCCGCATTTTGGGTGGAGCGAGAGCCATTGCTCTGTGCGGCATCCATCACTCTCCTATTTGGGTAGAGGTGGGTAAATTATTATCTGCTTCCAATTGGGTTCTACTGGCGTCATTTTGCGCTACTTTGTACATCTGTGTGACCATCGACAACGTTTCGGCATCTTTTGTGCCTTCCTCAGGTCTGGCACACAGGAAATGTCCCTAAATTTAGTTTAGTTTAATTGCATGGGGAGCTGCTTCCTCCTCCATGGCCGCATCGAGACTGAGAGCTTTCTGCTCCAAATGGTCCTTTTATAGCGAGTTGCTTTTATTTTAGGAAAATATTTTTCTTTCACTTAATTTAGCGTAATACATTTTTGTTTTATTTGCAGGCACCATTGGGCGTGGAATTGCGATCTCCAGCATAGGTAAGTACAATTTCTTTGTTTTAGGTAAGTATTATTGTTTTTTAATTACATTTTCTTTGTTTTGGGTAAGTATTATTGTTTTTTAATTACATTTTCCTTGTTTTGGGTAAGTATTATTGTTTTTTAATTACATTTTCTTTGTTTCGGGTAAGTATTATTGTTTTTTAATTACAGTAAATATTAACTTTTAACTTCTTTTCGATCTTGAATGCTTTTTTGCAATTGTTTACGTTCAAATTTGTGATTACGTTCAAATTTTTGACTTGTACATTTTTTTGTTTAGTATATTTTTGTATTTCCTGTTCAAATTTTTGACTTGTTTGTTTTTAAATTGCAGATTGACGAGTTTGTCTTAGTTGGAAATGGGGCTAGGGTTAGGGTATGGGTTAGGATTAGGGTTAGGGTTAGGGTTAGGGTTTGGATTAGGATTAGGGATAGGGTAGGATTGGGGCTGGGGTAGGACCAGTATAGGGAACAGCACACAAACGAGGCAGGAGCACAAAGAAAGCTGAAACGCGGGGGCGGCAAAGGAGTGGCACAGGCGAGTTAGGATGAGGTAAAGAGTTCCATCTCCCCGAGAGAGGAAAAAGGCAAAGTCACCTTCCCGGACCACCCCGAACGCCTTCCCTCCCTCCCTTGCCTGTGGCTGCACCATTCATACTGGCCAGGACACATTTGGGCTTAATAAAGATCCTGTTTGATCTTGAACGATTTGGGCTTTATGTGCTTGTGTTTGATTGTACTTTCCTTATGCGTCGCCTTTGTTATATAATAATAAATGATGATAGTCTCGAATGGCATGAATGATTGACAGCTACATTTTGCGTTCAACCAAATCCGTACCTCGCACCTAAATTCATCTCTCTCTCGCAATCCATCACTTCTCACACACAAATCCCTTACTCTTGCTCTTCCCAACAACACTCTCCAATTTTGGAATACGGTGGGTCAAATTATTTCGCTGTCCATTGGGTTCTTCTTGGCGTCAAATATTGCGCTACATTGAGCATCTGTGTGCCCATCTGACCAAAGTTCGCCATCTTTTGTTGACTTCTCAGGTTGGAAACATGAAATGTCCAACTTTAGTTTAGTTTAATGCATGGTGAGCTGGGTTAAGGGTTAGGGTTAGGGTTAGGGTTAGGGTTAGGTGGTAGGGTTAGGGTTGGGTTAGGGTTAGGGTTAGGGTTAGGGTTAGGGTTAGGTTAGGTTAGAGGTTAGGTGTTAGGGTTAGGGGTTGGTTAGGGTTAGGGTTCCTGATTTTATCTGTTCGCCACATTCCCCAAGTCCCCGATCCAATTGTTAATAGAAGCACATTCTCCGTCAGTAATCCTTCACCGTATCAAGCGTCGCATTATATCTGACCGTACAACCGTACGTAAAGGGGGCCGCGGAAGCTGCAAAGTCAACCCTCCTCCCCACCCCCTCACCCCTCAGTACCCACCCTCCTACCCATTATACCTACCCAAGATGAATACACCAGCAAAAGCGAAACAAGGTATACCACAGACTACCATGCCTAAAATAAGCCTAACCTACCATAAAGTACCAATACAAAACTTCTTAAAAGCAAACATTGTGAACTAATACAATAATGAAATGTTTTACATCTATTTTTTAAAAAATAACTGTTTTGTTTAGATAGGGTCCCATTAAGTCATCATTGTTGTGGGTAATTTGAACGTCAAAAATTTTGTAGACACCTCATCAGTTAGTGGACTTGGGGTCACAGAGTGTTTCGGCCATTACCACAAGACACCCTCGCCCAAGGGAGGCCCCGCCGGGGTGGATCAAGCCCCGAAGTGTGTCTACCTCGTCAATTGAAATTTCAGTTATCTGTCCAGTCAACTGTTTAGCTTTAACGCCGACAGAGTAGATCAATTGGTCCGTCTGTTGGATATATTGAAAGTTTAGCTATTAGTTTTATAACTTTTGGTTTATTTTTGTTTCCGTTTGTCTTTATCATTTAATTTTTAGGCATTTATTGCATAGTTGGGATTGCTAACCTTTCTTTGATAATGGAACAAATACAAAATGGATGCATATTACCTTGTGGGGGGGATCCCTTGCCAGCGCCACTCTCTCAAGTCACGGAGCCACTACCAATCGCCCACTCCCATGAGCCTCAGCTAAGTATCATGGCGGCTCTCGTCAAACCATCACATGTCAAAAAATTGATAAGAGCCGAATAAAGTCCGATTGAAAACATTAGTATTGTTGAAATGTATTTGTCGGGCTCCTTTATCCATCATTTTAATCCATAACGATGATAAATTTCCCAATTTTAAATCGCATTACGCGGACCGTCACTGAAATAAGTAAGAGCGAACCAAAACTACCCATGAGCCCCTGCTAGCTAGCCTATTATTTTATCGTTTACCACGTTGTTAAAATTCCAACTCGCAGAGCGGTTAGGGTTAGGGTTAGGGTTAGGGTTAGGGTTAGGGTTAGGGTTAGGGTTAGGGTTAGGGTTAGGGTTAGGGTTAGGGTTAGGGTTAGGGTTAGGGTTAGGGTTAGGGTTAGGGTTAGGGTTAGGGTTAGGGTTAGGGGTTAGGGTTAGGGTTAGGGTTAGGGTTAGGGTTAGGGTTAGGGTTAGGGTTAGGGTTAGGGTTAGGGTTAGGGTTAGGGTTAGGGTTAGGGTTAGGGGTTAGGGTTAGGGTTAGGGTTAGGGTTAGGGTTAGGGTTAGGGTTAGGGTTAGGGTTAGGGTTAGGGTTAGGGTTAGGGTTAGGGTTAGGGTTAGGGTTAGGGTTAGGGTTAGGGTTAGGGTTAGGGTTAGGGTTAGGGTTAGGGTTAGGGTTAGGGTTAGGGTTAGGGTTAGGGTTAGGGTTAGGGTTAGGGTTAGGGTTAGGGTTAGGGGTTAGGGTTAGGGTTAGGGTTAGGGTTAGGGTTAGGGTTAGGGGTTAGGGTTAGGGTTAGGGTTAGGGTTAGGGTTAGGGTTAGGGTTAGGGTTAGGGTTAGGGTTAGGGTTAGGGTTAGGGTTAGGGTTAGGGTTAGGGTTAGGGTTAGGGTTAGGGTTAGGATAGGATAGGGAGTCCCTCCCCCGAAGGAGAGAGACAAAGGCACGGTCCTACCATCCCGGCACCCGCCCCACGAACCAGCCCCAAAGCATCCTGCCCGCTGCGGCCAAGACCAATTTTGGTTTAATAAAGATCATTTGTCTGACCATGGACACATGCTTGTGCTTATTGATTGTGTGATTGTACTTTATCTGTTCGGTCGCCTTTGTTATATAAATAATAGTGAGCCTCGATTTGGCATGCGGGATTGACAGCTTCGTTTGCGTTCAACCCTAACAGTCCCTAAAAGTACCTCGCACATCATTTGTCGTCTCCCCGCATTTTGGGTGGAGCGAGATGTGCGGCATCCATACACTCTCCTATTTGGGTAGAGTTGGGTATCTAATATTTATTATCTATCTCCAATTGGTTTTAAATGGCGTCATGTTGCGCTCCTTCTGTGTGACATTGACAACGTTTCGGCAGCATTTTGTGCCTTCATCAGGTCTGGCACACAGGAATTGTTTCTAAATTTCGGTTAGTTGATTTGCATGGGGAGCTGTTTTCTCCTCCATGGCCGCATCGAGACTGAGGGCTCTTCGCAACAATTGGGCCTTATATAGCGAATTGCGCTTGATTTTAGAAGATTTATTTCTTTCAACTTTATTTAGTGTGACAATTATTTTTTATTTTCTTACAGGCACAGATTGGGCGTACATTTGCGATTTCCGACACAGGTAAGTAAATCCAAGGTAAGTAAATTTGTTTTTATTATGGAAAGTATTTATTCTCAATTACGGTAAGTATTTTTGTTTTTATTATGGAAAGTATTTATTCTCAATTATGGTAAGTATTTGTTTTTCATATTTTTGACTTGTAAATATTTTTGTTTTCTCATGTTCAATGTTTTGACTTAATTTTTCTTGCAGGTTGACGGTTTTGTCATGTTGGGAAACGGGGTCAGGTAAGGATTAGGGTTAGGGTTAGGGTTTGGGTTAGGGTTAGGGTTTAGGATTGGGGTTAGGTTAGGACTGGGGTAGGGAACAGCACACAGACGGAACAGGAGCTTATATGGAAACCGGAAACGCGGGGGGGCACACAGGAGGTGGCACAGGCGAGTTAGGATAGGATAGGGAGTCCCTCCCCCGAAGGAGAGAGACACAAAGGCACGGTCCTACCATCCCGGCACCCGCCCCACGAACCAGCCCCAAAGCATCCTGCCCGCTGCGGCCAAGACCAATTTTGGTTTAATAAAGATCATTTGTCTGACCATGGACACATGCTTGTGCTTATTGATTGTGTGATTGTACTTTATCTGTTCGGTCGCCTTTGTTATATAAATAATAGTGAGCCTCGATTTGGCATGCGGGATTGACAGCTTCGTTTGCGTTCAACCCTAACAGTCCCTAAAAGTACCTCGCACATCATTTGTCGTCTCCCCGCATTTTGGGTGGAGCGAGATGTGCGGCATCCATACACTCTCCTATTTGGGTAGAGTTGGGTATCTAATATTTATTATCTATCTCCAATTGGTTTTAAATGGCGTCATGTTGCGCTCCTTCTGTGTGACATTGACAACGTTTCGGCAGCATTTTGTGCCTTCATCAGGTCTGGCACACAGGAATTGTTTCTAAATTTCGGTTAGTTGATTTGCATGGGGAGCTGTTTTCTCCTCCATGGCCGCATCGAGACTGAGGGCTCTTCGCAACAATTGGGCCTTATATAGCGAATTGCGCTTGATTTTAGAAGATTTATTTCTTTCAACTTTATTTAGTGTGACAATTATTTTTTATTTTCTTACAGGCACAGATTGGGCGTACATTTGCGATTTCCGACACAGGTAAGTAAATCCAAGGTAAGTAAATTTGTTTTTATTATGGAAAGTATTTATTCTCAATTACGGTAAGTATTTTTGTTTTTATTATGGAAAGTATTTATTCTCAATTATGGTAAGTATTTGTTTTTCATATTTTTGACTTGTAAATATTTTTGTTTTCTCATGTTCAATGTTTTGACTTAATTTTTCTTGCAGGTTGACGGTTTTGTCATGTTGGGAAACGGGGTCAGGTAAGGATTAGGGTTAGGGTTAGGGTTTGGGTTAGGGTTAGGGTTTAGGATTGGGGTTAGGTTAGGACTGGGGTAGGGAACAGCACACAGACGGAACAGGAGCTTATATGGAAACCGGAAACGCGGGGGGGCACACAGGAGGTGGCACAGGCGAGTTAGGATAGGATAGGGAGTCCCTCCCCCGAAGGAGAGAGACACAAAGGCACGGTCCTACCATCCCGGCACCCGCCCCACGAACCAGCCCCAAAGCATCCTGCCCGCTGCGGCCAAGACCAATTTTGGTTTAATAAAGATCATTTGTCTGACCATGGACACATGCTTGTGCTTATTGATTGTGTGATTGTACTTTATCTGTTCGGTCGCCTTTGTTATATAAATAATAGTGAGCCTCGATTTGGCATGCGGGATTGACAGCTTCGTTTGCGTTCAACCCTAACAGTCCCTAAAAGTACCTCGCACATCATTTGTCGTCTCCCCGCATTTTGGGTGGAGCGAGATGTGCGGCATCCATACACTCTCCTATTTGGGTAGAGTTGGGTATCTAATATTTATTATCTATCTCCAATTGGTTTTAAATGGCGTCATGTTGCGCTCCTTCTGTGTGACATTGACAACGTTTCGGCAGCATTTTGTGCCTTCATCAGGTCTGGCACACAGGAATTGTTTCTAAATTTCGGTTAGTTGATTTGCATGGGGAGCTGTTTTCTCCTCCATGGCCGCATCGAGACTGAGGGCTCTTCGCAACAATTGGGCCTTATATAGCGAATTGCGCTTGATTTTAGAAGATTTATTTCTTTCAACTTTATTTAGTGTGACAATTATTTTTTATTTTCTTACAGGCACAGATTGGGCGTACATTTGCGATTTCCGACACAGGTAAGTAAATCCAAGGTAAGTAAATTTGTTTTTATTATGGAAAGTATTTATTCTCAATTACGGTAAGTATTTTTGTTTTTATTATGGAAAGTATTTATTCTCAATTATGGTAAGTATTTGTTTTTCATATTTTTGACTTGTAAATATTTTTGTTTTCTCATGTTCAATGTTTTGACTTAATTTTTCTTGCAGGTTGACGGTTTTGTCATGTTGGGAAACGGGGTCAGGTAAGGATTAGGGTTAGGGTTAGGGTTTGGGTTAGGGTTAGGGTTTAGGATTGGGGTTAGGTTAGGACTGGGGTAGGGAACAGCACACAGACGGAACAGGAGCTTATATGGAAACCGGAAACGCGGGGGGGCACACAGGAGGTGGCACAGGCGAGTTAGGATAGGATAGGGAGTCCCTCCCCCGAAGGAGAGAGACACAAAGGCACGGTCCTACCATCCCGGCACCCGCCCCACGAACCAGCCCCAAAGCATCCTGCCCGCTGCGGCCAAGACCAATTTTGGTTTAATAAAGATCATTTGTCTGACCATGGACACATGCTTGTGCTTATTGATTGTGTGATTGTACTTTATCTGTTCGGTCGCCTTTGTTATATAAATAATAGTGAGCCTCGATTTGGCATGCGGGATTGACAGCTTCGTTTGCGTTCAACCCTAACAGTCCCTAAAAGTACCTCGCACATCATTTGTCGTCTCCCCGCATTTTGGGTGGAGCGAGATGTGCGGCATCCATACACTCTCCTATTTGGGTAGAGTTGGGTATCTAATATTTATTATCTATCTCCAATTGGTTTTAAATGGCGTCATGTTGCGCTCCTTCTGTGTGACATTGACAACGTTTCGGCAGCATTTTGTGCCTTCATCAGGTCTGGCACACAGGAATTGTTTCTAAATTTCGGTTAGTTGATTTGCATGGGGAGCTGTTTTCTCCTCCATGGCCGCATCGAGACTGAGGGCTCTTCGCAACAATTGGGCCTTATATAGCGAATTGCGCTTGATTTTAGAAGATTTATTTCTTTCAACTTTATTTAGTGTGACAATTATTTTTTATTTTCTTACAGGCACAGATTGGGCGTACATTTGCGATTTCCGACACAGGTAAGTAAATCCAAGGTAAGTAAATTTGTTTTTATTATGGAAAGTATTTATTCTCAATTACGGTAAGTATTTTTGTTTTTATTATGGAAAGTATTTATTCTCAATTATGGTAAGTATTTGTTTTTCATATTTTTGACTTGTAAATATTTTTGTTTTCTCATGTTCAATGTTTTGACTTAATTTTTCTTGCAGGTTGACGGTTTTGTCATGTTGGGAAACGGGGTCAGGTAAGGATTAGGGTTAGGGTTAGGGTTTGGGTTAGGGTTAGGGTTTAGGATTGGGGTTAGGTTAGGACTGGGGTAGGGAACAGCACACAGACGGAACAGGAGCTTATATGGAAACCGGAAACGCGGGGGGGCACACAGGAGGTGGCACAGGCGAGTTAGGATAGGATAGGGAGTCCCTCCCCCGAAGGAGAGAGACACAAAGGCACGGTCCTACCATCCCGGCACCCGCCCCACGAACCAGCCCCAAAGCATCCTGCCCGCTGCGGCCAAGACCAATTTTGGTTTAATAAAGATCATTTGTCTGACCATGGACACATGCTTGTGCTTATTGATTGTGTGATTGTACTTTATCTGTTCGGTCGCCTTTGTTATATAAATAATAGTGAGCCTCGATTTGGCATGCGGGATTGACAGCTTCGTTTGCGTTCAACCCTAACAGTCCCTAAAAGTACCTCGCACATCATTTGTCGTCTCCCCGCATTTTGGGTGGAGCGAGATGTGCGGCATCCATACACTCTCCTATTTGGGTAGAGTTGGGTATCTAATATTTATTATCTATCTCCAATTGGTTTTAAATGGCGTCATGTTGCGCTCCTTCTGTGTGACATTGACAACGTTTCGGCAGCATTTTGTGCCTTCATCAGGTCTGGCACACAGGAATTGTTTCTAAATTTCGGTTAGTTGATTTGCATGGGGAGCTGTTTTCTCCTCCATGGCCGCATCGAGACTGAGGGCTCTTCGCAACAATTGGGCCTTATATAGCGAATTGCGCTTGATTTTAGAAGATTTATTTCTTTCAACTTTATTTAGTGTGACAATTATTTTTTATTTTCTTACAGGCACAGATTGGGCGTACATTTGCGATTTCCGACACAGGTAAGTAAATCCAAGGTAAGTAAATTTGTTTTTATTATGGAAAGTATTTATTCTCAATTACGGTAAGTATTTTTGTTTTTATTATGGAAAGTATTTATTCTCAATTATGGTAAGTATTTGTTTTTCATATTTTTGACTTGTAAATATTTTTGTTTTCTCATGTTCAATGTTTTGACTTAATTTTTCTTGCAGGTTGACGGTTTTGTCATGTTGGGAAACGGGGTCAGGTAAGGATTAGGGTTAGGGTTAGGGTTTGGGTTAGGGTTAGGGTTTAGGATTGGGGTTAGGTTAGGACTGGGGTAGGGAACAGCACACAGACGGAACAGGAGCTTATATGGAAACCGGAAAACGCGGGGGGGCACACAGGAGGTGGCACAGGCGAGTTTAGGATAGGATAGGGAGTCCCTCCCCCGAAGGAGAGAGACACAAAGGCACGGTCCTACCATCCCGGCACCCGCCCCACGAACCAGCCCCAAAGCATCCTGCCCGCTGCGGCCAAGACCAATTTTGGTTTAATAAAGATCATTTGTCTGACCATGGACACATGCTTGTGCTTATTGATTGTGTGATTGTACTTTATCTGTTCGGTCGCCTTTGTTATATAAATAATAGTGAGCTCGATTTGGCATGCGGGATTGACAGCTTCGTTTGCGTTCAACCCTAACAGTCCCTAAAAGTACCTCGCACATCATTTGTCGTCTCCCGCATTTTGGGTTGAGCGAGATGTGCGGCATCCATACACTCTCCTATTTGGGTAGAGTTGGGTATCTAATATTTATTATCTATCTCCAATTGGTTTTAAATGGCGTCATGTTGCGCTCCTTCTGTGTGACATTGACAACGTTTCGCAGCATTTTGTGCCTTCATCAGGTCTGGCACACAGGAATTGTTTCTAAATTTCGGTTAGTTGATTTGCATGGGGAGCTGTTTTCTCCTCCATGGCCGCATCGAGGACTGAGGGCTCTTCGCAACAATTGGGCCTTATATAGCGAATTGCGCTTGATTTTAGAAGATTTATTTCTTTCAACTTTATTTAGTGTGACAATTATTTTTTATTTTCTTACAGGCACAGATTGGGCGTACATTTGCGATTTTCCGACACAGGTAAGTAAATCCAAGGTAAGTAAATTTGTTTTTATTATGGAAAGTATTTATTCTCAATTACGGTAAGTATTTTTGTTTTTTATTATGGAAAGTATTTATTCTCAATTATGGTAAGTATTTGTTTTTCATATTTTTGACTTGTAAATATTTTTGTTTTCTCATGTTCAATGTTTTGACTTAATTTTTCTTGCAGGTTGACGGTTTTGTCATGTTGGGAAACGGGGTCAGGTAAGGATTAGGGTTAGGGTTTGGGTTTGGGTTAGGTTAGGGTTTAGGATTGGGGTTAGGTTAGGACTGGGGTAGGGAACAGCACACAGACGGAACAGGAGCTTATATGGAAACCGGAAACGCGGGGGGGCACACAGGAGGTGGCACAGGCGAGTTAGGATAGGATAGGGAGTCCCTCCCCCGAAGGAGAGAGACACAAAGGCACGGTCCTACCATCCCGGCACCCCGCCCCACGAACCAGCCCCAAAGCATCCTGCCCGCTGCGGCCAAGACCAATTTTGGTTTAATAAAGATCATTTGTCTGACCATGGACCACATGCTTGTGCTTATTGATTGTGTGATTGTACTTTATCTGTTC
The DNA here is from genome assembly GCF_033458585.1 of Syngnathus typhle. NCBI lineage: Eukaryota > Metazoa > Chordata > Actinopteri > Syngnathiformes > Syngnathidae > Syngnathus > Syngnathus typhle. Next base: position 55,702 of record NW_026872051.1, read on the forward strand.
GGTCGCCTTTGTTATATAAATAATAGTGAGCCTCGATTTGCATGCGGGATTGACAGCTTCGTTTGCGTTCAACCCTAACAGTCCCTAAAAGTACCTCGCACATCATTTGTCGTCTCCCCGCATTTTGGGTGGAGCGAGATGTGCGGCATCCATACACTCTCCTATTTGGGTAGAGTTGGGTATCTAATATTTATTATCTATCTCCAATTGGTTTTAAATGGCGTCATGTTGCGCTCCTTCTGTGTGACATTGACAACGTTTCGGCAGCATTTTGTGCCTTCATCAGGTCTGGCACACAGGAATTGTTTCTAAATTTCGGTTAGTTGATTTGCATGGGGAGCTGTTTTCTCCTCCATGGCCGCATCGAGACTGAGGGCTCTTCGCAACAATTGGGCCTTATATAGCGAATTGCGCTTGATTTTAGAAGATTTATTTCTTTCAACTTTATTTAGTGTGACAATTATTTTTTATTTTCTTACAGGCACAGATTGGGCGTACATTTGCGATTTCCGACACAGGTAAGTAAATCCAAGGTAAGTAAATTTGTTTTTATTATGGAAAGTATTTATTCTCAATTACGGTAAGTATTTTTGTTTTTATTATGGAAAGTATTTATTCTCAATTATGGTAAGTATTTGTTTTTCATATTTTTGACTTGTAAATATTTTTGTTTTCTCATGTTCAATGTTTTGACTTAATTTTTCTTGCAGGTTGACGGTTTTGTCATGTTGGGAAACGGGGTCAGGTAAGGATTAGGGTTAGGGTTAGGGTTTGGGTTAGGGTTAGGGTTTAGGATTGGGGTTAGGTTAGGACTGGGGTAGGGAACAGCACACAGACGGAACAGGAGCTTATATGGAAACCGGAAACGCGGGGGGGCACACAGGAGGTGGCACAGGCGAGTTAGGATAGGATAGGGAGTCCCTCCCCCGAAGGAGAGAGACACAAAGGCACGGTCCTACCATCCCGGCACCCGCCCCACGAACCAGCCCCAAAGCATCCTGCCCGCTGCGGCCAAGACCAATTTTGGTTTAATAAAGATCATTTGTCTGACCATGGACACATGCTTGTGCTTATTGATTGTGTGATTGTACTTTATCTGTTCGGTCGCCTTTGTTATATAAATAATAGTGAGCCTCGATTTGGCATGCGGGATTGACAGCTTCGTTTGCGTTCAACCCTAACAGTCCCTAAAAGTACCTCGCACATCATTTGTCGTCTCCCCGCATTTTGGGTGGAGCGAGATGTGCGGCATCCATACACTCTCCTATTTGGGTAGAGTTGGGTATCTAATATTTATTATCTATCTCCAATTGGTTTTAAATGGCGTCATGTTGCGCTCCTTCTGTGTGACATTGACAACGTTTCGGCAGCATTTTGTGCCTTCATCAGGTCTGGCACACAGGAATTGTTTCTAAATTTCGGTTAGTTGATTTGCATGGGGAGCTGTTTTCTCCTCCATGGCCGCATCGAGACTGAGGGCTCTTCGCAACAATTGGGCCTTATATAGCGAATTGCGCTTGATTTTAGAAGATTTATTTCTTTCAACTTTATTTAGTGTGACAATTATTTTTTATTTTCTTACAGGCACAGATTGGGCGTACATTTGCGATTTCCGACACAGGTAAGTAAATCCAAGGTAAGTAAATTTGTTTTTATTATGGAAAGTATTTATTCTCAATTACGGTAAGTATTTTTGTTTTTATTATGGAAAGTATTTATTCTCAATTATGGTAAGTATTTGTTTTTCATATTTTTGACTTGTAAATATTTTTGTTTTCTCATGTTCAATGTTTTGACTTAATTTTTCTTGCAGGTTGACGGTTTTGTCATGTTGGGAAACGGGGTCAGGTAAGGATTAGGGTTAGGGTTAGGGTTTGGGTTAGGGTTAGGGTTTAGGATTGGGGTTAGGTTAGGACTGGGGTAGGGAACAGCACACAGACGGAACAGGAGCTTATATGGAAACCGGAAACGCGGGGGGGCACACAGGAGGTGGCACAGGCGAGTTAGGATAGGATAGGGAGTCCCTCCCCCGAAGGAGAGAGACACAAAGGCACGGTCCTACCATCCCGGCACCCGCCCCACGAACCAGCCCCAAAGCATCCTGCCCGCTGCGGCCAAGACCAATTTTGGTTTAATAAAGATCATTTGTCTGACCATGGACACATGCTTGTGCTTATTGATTGTGTGATTGTACTTTATCTGTTCGGTCGCCTTTGTTATATAAATAATAGTGAGCCTCGATTTGGCATGCGGGATTGACAGCTTCGTTTGCGTTCAACCCTAACAGTCCCTAAAAGTACCTCGCACATCATTTGTCGTCTCCCCGCATTTTGGGTGGAGCGAGATGTGCGGCATCCATACACTCTCCTATTTGGGTAGAGTTGGGTATCTAATATTTATTATCTATCTCCAATTGGTTTTAAATGGCGTCATGTTGCGCTCCTTCTGTGTGACATTGACAACGTTTCGGCAGCATTTTGTGCCTTCATCAGGTCTGGCACACAGGAATTGTTTCTAAATTTCGGTTAGTTGATTTGCATGGGGAGCTGTTTTCTCCTCCATGGCCGCATCGAGACTGAGGGCTCTTCGCAACAATTGGGCCTTATATAGCGAATTGCGCTTGATTTTAGAAGATTTATTTCTTTCAACTTTATTTAGTGTGACAATTATTTTTTATTTTCTTACAGGCACAGATTGGGCGTACATTTGCGATTTCCGACACAGGTAAGTAAATCCAAGGTAAGTAAATTTGTTTTTATTATGGAAAGTATTTATTCTCAATTACGGTAAGTATTTTTGTTTTTATTATGGAAAGTATTTATTCTCAATTATGGTAAGTATTTGTTTTTCATATTTTTGACTTGTAAATATTTTTGTTTTCTCATGTTCAATGTTTTGACTTAATTTTTCTTGCAGGTTGACGGTTTTGTCATGTTGGGAAACGGGGTCAGGTAAGGATTAGGGTTAGGGTTAGGGTTTGGGTTAGGGTTAGGGTTTAGGATTGGGGTTAGGTTAGGACTGGGGTAGGGAACAGCACACAGACGGAACAGGAGCTTATATGGAAACCGGAAACGCGGGGGGGCACACAGGAGGTGGCACAGGCGAGTTAGGATAGGATAGGGAGTCCCTCCCCCGAAGGAGAGAGACAAAGGCACGGTCCTACCATCCCGGCACCCGCCCCACGAACCAGCCCCAAAGCATCCTGCCCGCTGCGGCCAAGACCAATTTTGGTTTAATAAAGATCATTTGTCTGACCATGGACACATGCTTGTGCTTATTGATTGTGTGATTGTACTTTATCTGTTCGGATCGCCTTTGTTATATAAATAATAGTGAGCCTCGATTTGGCATGCGGGATTGACAGCTTCGTTTGCGTTCAACCCTAACAGTCCCTAAAAGTACCTCGCACATCATTTGTCGTCTCCCCGCATTTTGGGTGGAGCGAGATGTGCGGCATCCATACACTCTCCTATTTGGGTAGAGTTGGGTATCTAATATTTATTATCTATCTCCAATTGGTTTTAAATGGCGTCATGTTGCGCTCCTTCTGTGTGACATTGACAACGTTTCGGCAGCATTTTGTGCCTTCATCAGGTCTGGCACACAGGAATTGTTTCTAAATTTCGGTTAGTTGATTTGCATGGGGAGCTGTTTTCTCCTCCATGGCCGCATCGAGACTGAGGGCTCTTCGCAACAATTGGGCCTTATATAGCGAATTGCGCTTGATTTTAGAAGATTTATTTCTTTCAACTTTATTTAGTGTGACAATTATTTTTTATTTTCTTACAGGCACAGATTGGGCGTACATTTGCGATTTCCGACACAGGTAAGTAAATCCAAGGTAAGTAAATTTGTTTTTATTATGGAAAGTATTTATTCTCAATTACGGTAAGTATTTTTGTTTTTATTATGGAAAGTATTTATTCTCAATTATGGTAAGTATTTGTTTTTCATATTTTTGACTTGTAAATATTTTTGTTTTCTCATGTTCAATGTTTTGACTTAATTTTTCTTGCAGGTTGACGGTTTTGTCATGTTGGGAAACGGGGTCAGGTAAGGATTAGGGTTAGGGTTAGGGTTTGGGTTAGGGTTAGGGTTTAGGATTGGGGTTAGGTTAGGACTGGGGTAGGGAACAGCACACAGACGGAACAGGAGCTTATATGGAAACCGGAAACGCGGGGGGGCACACAGGAGGTGGCACAGGCGAGTTAGGATAGGATAGGGAGTCCCTCCCCCGAAGGAGAGAGACACAAAGGCACGGTCCTACCATCCCGGCACCCGCCCCACGAACCAGCCCCAAAGCATCCTGCCCGCTGCGGCCAAGACCAATTTTGGTTTAATAAAGATCATTTGTCTGACCATGGACACATGCTTGTGCTTATTGATTGTGTGATTGTACTTTATCTGTTCGGTCGCCTTTGTTATATAAATAATAGTGAGCCTCGATTTGGCATGCGGGATTGACAGCTTCGTTTGCGTTCAACCCTAACAGTCCCTAAAAGTACCTCGCACATCATTTGTCGTCTCCCCGCATTTTGGGTGGAGCGAGATGTGCGGCATCCATACACTCTCCTATTTGGGTAGAGTTGGGTATCTAATATTTATTATCTATCTCCAATTGGTTTTAAATGGCGTCATGTTGCGCTCCTTCTGTGTGACATTGACAACGTTTCGGCAGCATTTTGTGCCTTCATCAGGTCTGGCACACAGGAATTGTTTCTAAATTTCGGTTAGTTGATTTGCATGGGGAGCTGTTTTCTCCTCCATGGCCGCATCGAGACTGAGGGCTCTTCGCAACAATTGGGCCTTATATAGCGAATTGCGCTTGATTTTAGAAGATTTATTTCTTTCAACTTTATTTAGTGTGACAATTATTTTTTATTTTCTTACAGGCACAGATTGGGCGTACATTTGCGATTTCCGACACAGGTAAGTAAATCCAAGGTAAGTAAATTTGTTTTTATTATGGAAAGTATTTATTCTCAATTACGGTAAGTATTTTTGTTTTTATTATGGAAAGTATTTATTCTCAATTATGGTAAGTATTTGTTTTTCATATTTTTGACTTGTAAATATTTTTGTTTTCTCATGTTCAATGTTTTGACTTAATTTTTCTTGCAGGTTGACGGTTTTGTCATGTTGGGAAACGGGGTCAGGTAAGGATTAGGGTTAGGGTTAGGGTTTGGGTTAGGGTTAGGGTTTAGGATTGGGGTTAGGTTAGGACTGGGGTAGGGAACAGCACACAGACGGAACAGGAGCTTATATGGAAACCGGAAACGCGGGGGGGCACACAGGAGGTGGCACAGGCGAGTTAGGATAGGATAGGGAGTCCCTCCCCCGAAGGAGAGAGACACAAAGGCACGGTCCTACCATCCCGGCACCCGCCCCACGAACCAGCCCCAAAGCATCCTGCCCGCTGCGGCCAAGACCAATTTTGGTTTAATAAAGATCATTTGTCTGACCATGGACACATGCTTGTGCTTATTGATTGTGTGATTGTACTTTATCTGTTCGGTCGCCTTTGTTATATAAATAATAGTGAGCCTCGATTTGGCATGCGGGATTGACAGCTTCGTTTGCGTTCAACCCTAACAGTCCCTAAAAGTACCTCGCACATCATTTGTCGTCTCCCCGCATTTTGGGTGGAGCGAGATGTGCGGCATCCATACACTCTCCTATTTGGGTAGAGTTGGGTATCTAATATTTATTATCTATCTCCAATTGGTTTTAAATGGCGTCATGTTGCGCTCCTTCTGTGTGACATTGACAACGTTTCGGCAGCATTTTGTGCCTTCATCAGGTCTGGCACACAGGAATTGTTTCTAAATTTCGGTTAGTTGATTTGCATGGGGAGCTGTTTTCTCCTCCATGGCCGCATCGAGACTGAGGGCTCTTCGCAACAATTGGGCCTTATATAGCGAATTGCGCTTGATTTTAGAAGATTTATTTCTTTCAACTTTATTTAGTGTGACAATTATTTTTTATTTTCTTACAGGCACAGATTGGGCGTACATTTGCGATTTCCGACACAGGTAAGTAAATCCAAGGTAAGTAAATTTGTTTTTATTATGGAAAGTATTTATTCTCAATTACGGTAAGTATTTTTGTTTTTATTATGGAAAGTATTTATTCTCAATTATGGTAAGTATTTGTTTTTCATATTTTTGACTTGTAAATATTTTTGTTTTCTCATGTTCAATGTTTTGACTTAATTTTTCTTGCAGGTTGACGGTTTTGTCATGTTGGGAAACGGGGTCAGGTAAGGATTAGGGTTAGGGTTAGGGTTTGGGTTAGGGTTAGGGTTTAGGATTGGGGTTAGGTTAGGACTGGGGTAGGGAACAGCACACAGACGGAACAGGAGCTTATATGGAAACCGGAAACGCGGGGGGGCACACAGGAGGTGGCACAGGCGAGTTAGGATAGGATAGGGAGTCCCTCCCCCGAAGGAGAGAGACACAAAGGCACGGTCCTACCATCCCGGCACCCGCCCCACGAACCAGCCCCAAAGCATCCTGCCCGCTGCGGCCAAGACCAATTTTGGTTTAATAAAGATCATTTGTCTGACCATGGACACATGCTTGTGCTTATTGATTGTGTGATTGTACTTTATCTGTTCGGTCGCCTTTGTTATATAAATAATAGTGAGCCTCGATTTGGCATGCGGGATTGACAGCTTCGTTTGCGTTCAACCCTAACAGTCCCTAAAAGTACCTCGCACATCATTTGTCGTCTCCCCGCATTTTGGGTGGAGCGAGATGTGCGGCATCCATACACTCTCCTATTTGGGTAGAGTTGGGTATCTAATATTTATTATCTATCTCCAATTGGTTTTAAATGGCGTCATGTTGCGCTCCTTCTGTGTGACATTGACAACGTTTCGGCAGCATTTTGTGCCTTCATCAGGTCTGGCACACAGGAATTGTTTCTAAATTTCGGTTAGTTGATTTGCATGGGGAGCTGTTTTCTCCTCCATGGCCGCATCGAGACTGAGGGCTCTTCGCAACAATTGGGCCTTATATAGCGAATTGCGCTTGATTTTAGAAGATTTATTTCTTTCAACTTTATTTAGTGTGACAATTATTTTTTATTTTCTTACAGGCACAGATTGGGCGTACATTTGCGATTTCCGACACAGGTAAGTAAATCCAAGGTAAGTAAATTTGTTTTTATTATGGAAAGTATTTATTCTCAATTACGGTAAGTATTTTTGTTTTTATTATGGAAAGTATTTATTCTCAATTATGGTAAGTATTTGTTTTTCATATTTTTGACTTGTAAATATTTTTGTTTTCTCATGTTCAATGTTTTGACTTAATTTTTCTTGCAGGTTGACGGTTTTGTCATGTTGGGAAACGGGGTCAGGTAAGGATTAGGGTTAGGGTTAGGGTTTGGGTTAGGGTTAGGGTTTAGGATTGGGGTTAGGTTAGGACTGGGGTAGGGAACAGCACACAGACGGAACAGGAGCTTATATGGAAACCGGAAACGCGGGGGGGCACACAGGAGGTGGCACAGGCGAGTTAGGATAGGATAGGGAGTCCCTCCCCCGAAGGAGAGAGACACAAAGGCACGGTCCTACCATCCCGGCACCCGCCCCACGAACCAGCCCCAAAGCATCCTGCCCGCTGCGGCCAAGACCAATTTTGGTTTAATAAAGATCATTTGTCTGACCATGGACACATGCTTGTGCTTATTGATTGTGTGATTGTACTTTATCTGTTCGGTCGCCTTTGTTATATAAATAATAGTGAGCCTCGATTTGGCATGCGGGATTGACAGCTTCGTTTGCGTTCAACCCTAACAGTCCCTAAAAGTACCTCGCACATCATTTGTCGTCTCCCCGCATTTTGGGTGGAGCGAGATGTGCGGCATCCATACACTCTCCTATTTGGGTAGAGTTGGGTATCTAATATTTATTATCTATCTCCAATTGGTTTTAAATGGCGTCATGTTGCGCTCCTTCTGTGTGACATTGACAACGTTTCGGCAGCATTTTGTGCCTTCATCAGGTCTGGCACACAGGAATTGTTTCTAAATTTCGGTTAGTTGATTTGCATGGGGAGCTGTTTTCTCCTCCATGGCCGCATCGAGACTGAGGGCTCTTCGCAACAATTGGGCCTTATATAGCGAATTGCGCTTGATTTTAGAAGATTTATTTCTTTCAACTTTATTTAGTGTGACAATTATTTTTTATTTTCTTACAGGCACAGATTGGGCGTACATTTGCGATTTCCGACACAGGTAAGTAAATCCAAGGTAAGTAAATTTGTTTTTATTATGGAAAGTATTTATTCTCAATTACGGTAAGTATTTTTGTTTTTATTATGGAAAGTATTTATTCTCAATTATGGTAAGTATTTGTTTTTCATATTTTTGACTTGTAAATATTTTTGTTTTCTCATGTTCAATGTTTTGACTTAATTTTTCTTGCAGGTTGACGGTTTTGTCATGTTGGGAAACGGGGTCAGGTAAGGATTAGGGTTAGGGTTAGGGTTTGGGTTAGGGTTAGGGTTTAGGATTGGGGTTAGGTTAGGACTGGGGTAGGGAACAGCACACAGACGGAACAGGAGCTTATATGGAAACCGGAAACGCGGGGGGGCACACAGGAGGTGGCACAGGCGAGTTAGGATAGGATAGGGAGTCCCTCCCCCGAAGGAGAGAGACACAAAGGCACGGTCCTACCATCCCGGCACCCGCCCCACGAACCAGCCCCAAAGCATCCTGCCCGCTGCGGCCAAGACCAATTTTGGTTTAATAAAGATCATTTGTCTGACCATGGACACATGCTTGTGCTTATTGATTGTGTGATTGTACTTTATCTGTTCGGTCGCCTTTGTTATATAAATAATAGTGAGCCTCGATTTGGCATGCGGGATTGACAGCTTCGTTTGCGTTCAACCCTAACAGTCCCTAAAAGTACCTCGCACATCATTTGTCGTCTCCCCGCATTTTGGGTGGAGCGAGATGTGCGGCATCCATACACTCTCCTATTTGGGTAGAGTTGGGTATCTAATATTTATTATCTATCTCCAATTGGTTTTAAATGGCGTCATGTTGCGCTCCTTCTGTGTGACATTGACAACGTTTCGGCAGCATTTTGTGCCTTCATCAGGTCTGGCACACAGGAATTGTTTCTAAATTTCGGTTAGTTGATTTGCATGGGGAGCTGTTTTCTCCTCCATGGCCGCATCGAGACTGAGGGCTCTTCGCAACAATTGGGCCTTATATAGCGAATTGCGCTTGATTTTAGAAGATTTATTTCTTTCAACTTTATTTAGTGTGACAATTATTTTTTATTTTCTTACAGGCACAGATTGGGCGTACATTTGCGATTTCCGACACAGGTAAGTAAATCCAAGGTAAGTAAATTTGTTTTTATTATGGAAAGTATTTATTCTCAATTACGGTAAGTATTTTTGTTTTTATTATGGAAAGTATTTATTCTCAATTATGGTAAGTATTTGTTTTTCATATTTTTGACTTGTAAATATTTTTGTTTTCTCATGTTCAATGTTTTGACTTAATTTTTCTTGCAGGTTGACGGTTTTGTCATGTTGGGAAACGGGGTCAGGTAAGGATTAGGGTTAGGGTTAGGGTTTGGGTTAGGGTTAGGGTTTAGGATTGGGGTTAGGTTAGGACTGGGGTAGGGAACAGCACACAGACGGAACAGGAGCTTATATGGAAACCGGAAACGCGGGGGGGCACACAGGAGGTGGCACAGGCGAGTTAGGATAGGATAGGGAGTCCCTCCCCCGAAGGAGAGAGACACAAAGGCACGGTCCTACCATCCCGGCACCCGCCCCACGAACCAGCCCCAAAGCATCCTGCCCGCTGCGGCCAAGACCAATTTTGGTTTAATAAAGATCATTTGTCTGACCATGGACACATGCTTGTGCTTATTGATTGTGTGATTGTACTTTATCTGTTCGGTCGCCTTTGTTATATAAATAATAGTGAGCCTCGATTTGGCATGCGGGATTGACAGCTTCGTTTGCGTTCAACCCTAACAGTCCCTAAAAGTACCTCGCACATCATTTGTCGTCTCCCCGCATTTTGGGTGGAGCGAGATGTGCGGCATCCATACACTCTCCTATTTGGGTAGAGTTGGGTATCTAATATTTATTATCTATCTCCAATTGGTTTTAAATGGCGTCATGTTGCGCTCCTTCTGTGTGACATTGACAACGTTTCGGCAGCATTTTGTGCCTTCATCAGGTCTGGCACACAGGAATTGTTTCTAAATTTCGGTTAGTTGATTTGCATGGGGAGCTGTTTTCTCCTCCATGGCCGCATCGAGACTGAGGGCTCTTCGCAACAATTGGGCCTTATATAGCGAATTGCGCTTGATTTTAGAAGATTTATTTCTTTCAACTTTATTTAGTGTGACAATTATTTTTTATTTTCTTACAGGCACAGATTGGGCGTACATTTGCGATTTCCGACACAGGTAAGTAAATCCAAGGTAAGTAAATTTGTTTTTATTATGGAAAGTATTTATTCTCAATTACGGTAAGTATTTTTGTTTTTATTATGGAAAGTATTTATTCTCAATTATGGTAAGTATTTGTTTTTCATATTTTTGACTTGTAAATATTTTTGTTTTCTCATGTTCAATGTTTTGACTTAATTTTTCTTGCAGGTTGACGGTTTTGTCATGTTGGGAAACGGGGTCAGGTAAGGATTAGGGTTAGGGTTAGGGTTTGGGTTAGGGTTAGGGTTTAGGATTGGGGTTAGGTTAGGACTGGGGTAGGGAACAGCACACAGACGGAACAGGAGCTTATATGGAAACCGGAAACGCGGGGGGGCACACAGGAGGTGGCACAGGCGAGTTAGGATAGGATAGGGAGTCCCTCCCCCGAAGGAGAGAGACACAAAGGCACGGTCCTACCATCCCGGCACCCGCCCCACGAACCAGCCCCAAAGCATCCTGCCCGCTGCGGCCAAGACCAATTTTGGTTTAATAAAGATCATTTGTCTGACCATGGACACATGCTTGTGCTTATTGATTGTGTGATTGTACTTTATCTGTTCGGTCGCCTTTGTTATATAAATAATAGTGAGCCTCGATTTGGCATGCGGGATTGACAGCTTCGTTTGCGTTCAACCCTAACAGTCCCTAAAAGTACCTCGCACATCATTTGTCGTCTCCCCGCATTTTGGGTGGAGCGAGATGTGCGGCATCCATACACTCTCCTATTTGGGTAGAGTTGGGTATCTAATATTTATTATCTATCTCCAATTGGTTTTAAATGGCGTCATGTTGCGCTCCTTCTGTGTGACATTGACAACGTTTCGGCAGCATTTTGTGCCTTCATCAGGTCTGGCACACAGGAATTGTTTCTAAATTTCGGTTAGTTGATTTGCATGGGGAGCTGTTTTCTCCTCCATGGCCGCATCGAGACTGAGGGCTCTTCGCAACAATTGGGCCTTATATAGCGAATTGCGCTTGATTTTAGAAGATTTATTTCTTTCAACTTTATTTAGTGTGACAATTATTTTTTATTTTCTTACAGGCACAGATTGGGCGTACATTTGCGATTTCCGACACAGGTAAGTAAATCCAAGGTAAGTAAATTTGTTTTTATTATGGAAAGTATTTATTCTCAATTACGGTAAGTATTTTTGTTTTTATTATGGAAAGTATTTATTCTCAATTATGGTAAGTATTTGTTTTTCATATTTTTGACTTGTAAATATTTTTGTTTTCTCATGTTCAATGTTTTGACTTAATTTTTCTTGCAGGTTGACGGTTTTGTCATGTTGGGAAACGGGGTCAGGTAAGGATTAGGGTTAGGGTTAGGGTTTGGGTTAGGGTTAGGGTTTAGGATTGGGGTTAGGTTAGGACTGGGGTAGGGAACAGCACACAGACGGAACAGGAGCTTATATGGAAACCGGAAACGCGGGGGGGCACACAGGAGGTGGCACAGGCGAGTTAGGATAGGATAGGGAGTCCCTCCCCCGAAGGAGAGAGACACAAAGGCACGGTCCTACCATCCCGGCACCCGCCCCACGAACCAGCCCCAAAGCATCCTGCCCGCTGCGGCCAAGACCAATTTTGGTTTAATAAAGATCATTTGTCTGACCATGGACACATGCTTGTGCTTATTGATTGTGTGATTGTACTTTATCTGTTCGGTCGCCTTTGTTATATAAATAATAGTGAGCCTCGATTTGGCATGCGGGATTGACAGCTTCGTTTGCGTTCAACCCTAACAGTCCCTAAAAGTACCTCGCACATCATTTGTCGTCTCCCCGCATTTTGGGTGGAGCGAGATGTGCGGCATCCATACACTCTCCTATTTGGGTAGAGTTGGGTATCTAATATTTATTATCTATCTCCAATTGGTTTTAAATGGCGTCATGTTGCGCTCCTTCTGTGTGACATTGACAACGTTTCGGCAGCATTTTGTGCCTTCATCAGGTCTGGCACACAGGAATTGTTTCTAAATTTCGGTTAGTTGATTTGCATGGGGAGCTGTTTTCTCCTCCATGGCCGCATCGAGACTGAGGGCTCTTCGCAACAATTGGGCCTTATATAGCGAATTGCGCTTGATTTTAGAAGATTTATTTCTTTCAACTTTATTTAGTGTGACAATTATTTTTTATTTTCTTACAGGCACAGATTGGGCGTACATTTGCGATTTCCGACACAGGTAAGTAAATCCAAGGTAAGTAAATTTGTTTTTATTATGGAAAGTATTTATTCTCAATTACGGTAAGTATTTTTGTTTTTATTATGGAAAGTATTTATTCTCAATTATGGTAAGTATTTGTTTTTCATATTTTTGACTTGTAAATATTTTTGTTTTCTCATGTTCAATGTTTTGACTTAATTTTTCTTGCAGGTTGACGGTTTTGTCATGTTGGGAAACGGGGTCAGGTAAGGATTAGGGTTAGGGTTAGGGTTTGGGTTAGGGTTAGGGTTTAGGATTGGGGTTAGGTTAGGACTGGGGTAGGGAACAGCACACAGACGGAACAGGAGCTTATATGGAAACCGGAAACGCGGGGGGGCACACAGGAGGTGGCACAGGCGAGTTAGGATAGGATAGGGAGTCCCTCCCCCGAAGGAGAGAGACACAAAGGCACGGTCCTACCATCCCGGCACCCGCCCCACGAACCAGCCCCAAAGCATCCTGCCCGCTGCGGCCAAGACCAATTTTGGTTTAATAAAGATCATTTGTCTGACCATGGACACATGCTTGTGCTTATTGATTGTGTGATTGTACTTTATCTGTTCGGTCGCCTTTGTTATATAAATAATAGTGAGCCTCGATTTGGCATGCGGGATTGACAGCTTCGTTTGCGTTCAACCCTAACAGTCCCTAAAAGTACCTCGCACATCATTTGTCGTCTCCCCGCATTTTGGGTGGAGCGAGATGTGCGGCATCCATACACTCTCCTATTTGGGTAGAGTTGGGTATCTAATATTTATTATCTATCTCCAATTGGTTTTAAATGGCGTCATGTTGCGCTCCTTCTGTGTGACATTGACAACGTTTCGGCAGCATTTTGTGCCTTCATCAGGTCTGGCACACAGGAATTGTTTCTAAATTTCGGTTAGTTGATTTGCATGGGGAGCTGTTTTCTCCTCCATGGCCGCATCGAGACTGAGGGCTCTTCGCAACAATTGGGCCTTATATAGCGAATTGCGCTTGATTTTAGAAGATTTATTTCTTTCAACTTTATTTAGTGTGACAATTATTTTTTATTTTCTTACAGGCACAGATTGGGCGTACATTTGCGATTTCCGACACAGGTAAGTAAATCCAAGGTAAGTAAATTTGTTTTTATTATGGAAAGTATTTATTCTCAATTACGGTAAGTATTTTTGTTTTTATTATGGAAAGTATTTATTCTCAATTATGGTAAGTATTTGTTTTTCATATTTTTGACTTGTAAATATTTTTGTTTTCTCATGTTCAATGTTTTGACTTAATTTTTCTTGCAGGTTGACGGTTTTGTCATGTTGGGAAACGGGGTCAGGTAAGGATTAGGGTTAGGGTTAGGGTTTGGGTTAGGGTTAGGGTTTAGGATTGGGGTTAGGTTAGGACTGGGGTAGGGAACAGCACACAGACGGAACAGGAGCTTATATGGAAACCGGAAACGCGGGGGGGCACACAGGAGGTGGCACAGGCGAGTTAGGATAGGATAGGGAGTCCCTCCCCCGAAGGAGAGAGACACAAAGGCACGGTCCTACCATCCCGGCACCCGCCCCACGAACCAGCCCCAAAGCATCCTGCCCGCTGCGGCCAAGACCAATTTTGGTTTAATAAAGATCATTTGTCTGACCATGGACACATGCTTGTGCTTATTGATTGTGTGATTGTACTTTATCTGTTCGGTCGCCTTTGTTATATAAATAATAGTGAGCCTCGATTTGGCATGCGGGATTGACAGCTTCGTTTGCGTTCAACCCTAACAGTCCCTAAAAGTACCTCGCACATCATTTGTCGTCTCCCCGCATTTTGGGTGGAGCGAGATGTGCGGCATCCATACACTCTCCTATTTGGGTAGAGTTGGGTATCTAATATTTATTATCTATCTCCAATTGGTTTTAAATGGCGTCATGTTGCGCTCCTTCTGTGTGACATTGACAACGTTTCGGCAGCATTTTGTGCCTTCATCAGGTCTGGCACACAGGAATTGTTTCTAAATTTCGGTTAGTTGATTTGCATGGGGAGCTGTTTTCTCCTCCATGGCCGCATCGAGACTGAGGGCTCTTCGCAACAATTGGGCCTTATATAGCGAATTGCGCTTGATTTTAGAAGATTTATTTCTTTCAACTTTATTTAGTGTGACAATTATTTTTTATTTTCTTACAGGCACAGATTGGGCGTACATTTGCGATTTCCGACACAGGTAAGTAAATCCAAGGTAAGTAAATTTGTTTTTATTATGGAAAGTATTTATTCTCAATTACGGTAAGTATTTTTGTTTTTATTATGGAAAGTATTTATTCTCAATTATGGTAAGTATTTGTTTTTCATATTTTTGACTTGTAAATATTTTTGTTTTCTCATGTTCAATGTTTTGACTTAATTTTTCTTGCAGGTTGACGGTTTTGTCATGTTGGGAAACGGGGTCAGGTAAGGATTAGGGTTAGGGTTAGGGTTTGGGTTAGGGTTAGGGTTTAGGATTGGGGTTAGGTTAGGACTGGGGTAGGGAACAGCACACAGACGGAACAGGAGCTTATATGGAAACCGGAAACGCGGGGGGGCACACAGGAGGTGGCACAGGCGAGTTAGGATAGGATAGGGAGTCCCTCCCCCGAAGGAGAGAGACACAAAGGCACGGTCCTACCATCCCGGCACCCGCCCCACGAACCAGCCCCAAAGCATCCTGCCCGCTGCGGCCAAGACCAATTTTGGTTTAATAAAGATCATTTGTCTGACCATGGACACATGCTTGTGCTTATTGATTGTGTGATTGTACTTTATCTGTTCGGTCGCCTTTGTTATATAAATAATAGTGAGCCTCGATTTGGCATGCGGGATTGACAGCTTCGTTTGCGTTCAACCCTAACAGTCCCTAAAAGTACCTCGCACATCATTTGTCGTCTCCCCGCATTTTGGGTGGAGCGAGATGTGCGGCATCCATACACTCTCCTATTTGGGTAGAGTTGGGTATCTAATATTTATTATCTATCTCCAATTGGTTTTAAATGGCGTCATGTTGCGCTCCTTCTGTGTGACATTGACAACGTTTCGGCAGCATTTTGTGCCTTCATCAGGTCTGGCACACAGGAATTGTTTCTAAATTTCGGTTAGTTGATTTGCATGGGGAGCTGTTTTCTCCTCCATGGCCGCATCGAGACTGAGGGCTCTTCGCAACAATTGGGCCTTATATAGCGAATTGCGCTTGATTTTAGAAGATTTATTTCTTTCAACTTTATTTAGTGTGACAATTATTTTTTATTTTCTTACAGGCACAGATTGGGCGTACATTTGCGATTTCCGACACAGGTAAGTAAATCCAAGGTAAGTAAATTTGTTTTTATTATGGAAAGTATTTATTCTCAATTACGGTAAGTATTTTTGTTTTTATTATGGAAAGTATTTATTCTCAATTATGGTAAGTATTTGTTTTTCATATTTTTGACTTGTAAATATTTTTGTTTTCTCATGTTCAATGTTTTGACTTAATTTTTCTTGCAGGTTGACGGTTTTGTCATGTTGGGAAACGGGGTCAGGTAAGGATTAGGGTTAGGGTTAGGGTTTGGGTTAGGGTTAGGGTTTAGGATTGGGGTTAGGTTAGGACTGGGGTAGGGAACAGCACACAGACGGAACAGGAGCTTATATGGAAACCGGAAACGCGGGGGGGCACACAGGAGGTGGCACAGGCGAGTTAGGATAGGATAGGGAGTCCCTCCCCCGAAGGAGAGAGACACAAAGGCACGGTCCTACCATCCCGGCACCCGCCCCACGAACCAGCCCCAAAGCATCCTGCCCGCTGCGGCCAAGACCAATTTTGGTTTAATAAAGATCATTTGTCTGACCATGGACACATGCTTGTGCTTATTGATTGTGTGATTGTACTTTATCTGTTCGGTCGCCTTTGTTATATAAATAATAGTGAGCCTCGATTTGGCATGCGGGATTGACAGCTTCGTTTGCGTTCAACCCTAACAGTCCCTAAAAGTACCTCGCACATCATTTGTCGTCTCCCCGCATTTTGGGTGGAGCGAGATGTGCGGCATCCATACACTCTCCTATTTGGGTAGAGTTGGGTATCTAATATTTATTATCTATCTCCAATTGGTTTTAAATGGCGTCATGTTGCGCTCCTTCTGTGTGACATTGACAACGTTTCGGCAGCATTTTGTGCCTTCATCAGGTCTGGCACACAGGAATTGTTTCTAAATTTCGGTTAGTTGATTTGCATGGGGAGCTGTTTTCTCCTCCATGGCCGCATCGAGACTGAGGGCTCTTCGCAACAATTGGGCCTTATATAGCGAATTGCGCTTGATTTTAGAAGATTTATTTCTTTCAACTTTATTTAGTGTGACAATTATTTTTTATTTTCTTACAGGCACAGATTGGGCGTACATTTGCGATTTCCGACACAGGTAAGTAAATCCAAGGTAAGTAAATTTGTTTTTATTATGGAAAGTATTTATTCTCAATTACGGTAAGTATTTTTGTTTTTATTATGGAAAGTATTTATTCTCAATTATGGTAAGTATTTGTTTTTCATATTTTTGACTTGTAAATATTTTTGTTTTCTCATGTTCAATGTTTTGACTTAATTTTTCTTGCAGGTTGACGGTTTTGTCATGTTGGGAAACGGGGTCAGGTAAGGATTAGGGTTAGGGTTAGGGTTTGGGTTAGGGTTAGGGTTTAGGATTGGGGTTAGGTTAGGACTGGGGTAGGGAACAGCACACAGACGGAACAGGAGCTTATATGGAAACCGGAAACGCGGGGGGGCACACAGGAGGTGGCACAGGCGAGTTAGGATAGGATAGGGAGTCCCTCCCCCGAAGGAGAGAGACACAAAGGCACGGTCCTACCATCCCGGCACCCGCCCCACGAACCAGCCCCAAAGCATCCTGCCCGCTGCGGCCAAGACCAATTTTGGTTTAATAAAGATCATTTGTCTGACCATGGACACATGCTTGTGCTTATTGATTGTGTGATTGTACTTTATCTGTTCGGTCGCCTTTGTTATATAAATAATAGTGAGCCTCGATTTGGCATGCGGGATTGACAGCTTCGTTTGCGTTCAACCCTAACAGTCCCTAAAAGTACCTCGCACATCATTTGTCGTCTCCCCGCATTTTGGGTGGAGCGAGATGTGCGGCATCCATACACTCTCCTATTTGGGTAGAGTTGGGTATCTAATATTTATTATCTATCTCCAATTGGTTTTAAATGGCGTCATGTTGCGCTCCTTCTGTGTGACATTGACAACGTTTCGGCAGCATTTTGTGCCTTCATCAGGTCTGGCACACAGGAATTGTTTCTAAATTTCGGTTAGTTGATTTGCATGGGGAGCTGTTTTCTCCTCCATGGCCGCATCGAGACTGAGGGCTCTTCGCAACAATTGGGCCTTATATAGCGAATTGCGCTTGATTTTAGAAGATTTATTTCTTTCAACTTTATTTAGTGTGACAATTATTTTTTATTTTCTTACAGGCACAGATTGGGCGTACATTTGCGATTTCCGACACAGGTAAGTAAATCCAAGGTAAGTAAATTTGTTTTTATTATGGAAAGTATTTATTCTCAATTACGGTAAGTATTTTTGTTTTTATTATGGAAAGTATTTATTCTCAATTATGGTAAGTATTTGTTTTTCATATTTTTGACTTGTAAATATTTTTGTTTTCTCATGTTCAATGTTTTGACTTAATTTTTCTTGCAGGTTGACGGTTTTGTCATGTTGGGAAACGGGGTCAGGTAAGGATTAGGGTTAGGGTTAGGGTTTGGGTTAGGGTTAGGGTTTAGGATTGGGGTTAGGTTAGGACTGGGGTAGGGAACAGCACACAGACGGAACAGGAGCTTATATGGAAACCGGAAACGCGGGGGGGCACACAGGAGGTGGCACAGGCGAGTTAGGATAGGATAGGGAGTCCCTCCCCCGAAGGAGAGAGACACAAAGGCACGGTCCTACCATCCCGGCACCCGCCCCACGAACCAGCCCCAAAGCATCCTGCCCGCTGCGGCCAAGACCAATTTTGGTTTAATAAAGATCATTTGTCTGACCATGGACACATGCTTGTGCTTATTGATTGTGTGATTGTACTTTATCTGTTCGGTCGCCTTTGTTATATAAATAATAGTGAGCCTCGATTTGGCATGCGGGATTGACAGCTTCGTTTGCGTTCAACCCTAACAGTCCCTAAAAGTACCTCGCACATCATTTGTCGTCTCCCCGCATTTTGGGTGGAGCGAGATGTGCGGCATCCATACACTCTCCTATTTGGGTAGAGTTGGGTATCTAATATTTATTATCTATCTCCAATTGGTTTTAAATGGCGTCATGTTGCGCTCCTTCTGTGTGACATTGACAACGTTTCGGCAGCATTTTGTGCCTTCATCAGGTCTGGCACACAGGAATTGTTTCTAAATTTCGGTTAGTTGATTTGCATGGGGAGCTGTTTTCTCCTCCATGGCCGCATCGAGACTGAGGGCTCTTCGCAACAATTGGGCCTTATATAGCGAATTGCGCTTGATTTTAGAAGATTTATTTCTTTCAACTTTATTTAGTGTGACAATTATTTTTTATTTTCTTACAGGCACAGATTGGGCGTACATTTGCGATTTCCGACACAGGTAAGTAAATCCAAGGTAAGTAAATTTGTTTTTATTATGGAAAGTATTTATTCTCAATTACGGTAAGTATTTTTGTTTTTATTATGGAAAGTATTTATTCTCAATTATGGTAAGTATTTGTTTTTCATATTTTTGACTTGTAAATATTTTTGTTTTCTCATGTTCAATGTTTTGACTTAATTTTTCTTGCAGGTTGACGGTTTTGTCATGTTGGGAAACGGGGTCAGGTAAGGATTAGGGTTAGGGTTAGGGTTTGGGTTAGGGTTAGGGTTTAGGATTGGGGTTAGGTTAGGACTGGGGTAGGGAACAGCACACAGACGGAACAGGAGCTTATATGGAAACCGGAAACGCGGGGGGGCACACAGGAGGTGGCACAGGCGAGTTAGGATAGGATAGGGAGTCCCTCCCCCGAAGGAGAGAGACACAAAGGCACGGTCCTACCATCCCGGCACCCGCCCCACGAACCAGCCCCAAAGCATCCTGCCCGCTGCGGCCAAGACCAATTTTGGTTTAATAAAGATCATTTGTCTGACCATGGACACATGCTTGTGCTTATTGATTGTGTGATTGTACTTTATCTGTTCGGTCGCCTTTGTTATATAAATAATAGTGAGCCTCGATTTGGCATGCGGGATTGACAGCTTCGTTTGCGTTCAACCCTAACAGTCCCTAAAAGTACCTCGCACATCATTTGTCGTCTCCCCGCATTTTGGGTGGAGCGAGATGTGCGGCATCCATACACTCTCCTATTTGGGTAGAGTTGGGTATCTAATATTTATTATCTATCTCCAATTGGTTTTAAATGGCGTCATGTTGCGCTCCTTCTGTGTGACATTGACAACGTTTCGGCAGCATTTTGTGCCTTCATCAGGTCTGGCACACAGGAATTGTTTCTAAATTTCGGTTAGTTGATTTGCATGGGGAGCTGTTTTCTCCTCCATGGCCGCATCGAGACTGAGGGCTCTTCGCAACAATTGGGCCTTATATAGCGAATTGCGCTTGATTTTAGAAGATTTATTTCTTTCAACTTTATTTAGTGTGACAATTATTTTTTATTTTCTTACAGGCACAGATTGGGCGTACATTTGCGATTTCCGACACAGGTAAGTAAATCCAAGGTAAGTAAATTTGTTTTTATTATGGAAAGTATTTATTCTCAATTACGGTAAGTATTTTTGTTTTTATTATGGAAAGTATTTATTCTCAATTATGGTAAGTATTTGTTTTTCATATTTTTGACTTGTAAATATTTTTGTTTTCTCATGTTCAATGTTTTGACTTAATTTTTCTTGCAGGTTGACGGTTTTGTCATGTTGGGAAACGGGGTCAGGTAAGGATTAGGGTTAGGGTTAGGGTTTGGGTTAGGGTTAGGGTTTAGGATTGGGGTTAGGTTAGGACTGGGGTAGGGAACAGCACACAGACGGAACAGGAGCTTATATGGAAACCGGAAACGCGGGGGGGCACACAGGAGGTGGCACAGGCGAGTTAGGATAGGATAGGGAGTCCCTCCCCCGAAGGAGAGAGACACAAAGGCACGGTCCTACCATCCCGGCACCCGCCCCACGAACCAGCCCCAAAGCATCCTGCCCGCTGCGGCCAAGACCAATTTTGGTTTAATAAAGATCATTTGTCTGACCATGGACACATGCTTGTGCTTATTGATTGTGTGATTGTACTTTATCTGTTCGGTCGCCTTTGTTATATAAATAATAGTGAGCCTCGATTTGGCATGCGGGATTGACAGCTTCGTTTGCGTTCAACCCTAACAGTCCCTAAAAGTACCTCGCACATCATTTGTCGTCTCCCCGCATTTTGGGTGGAGCGAGATGTGCGGCATCCATACACTCTCCTATTTGGGTAGAGTTGGGTATCTAATATTTATTATCTATCTCCAATTGGTTTTAAATGGCGTCATGTTGCGCTCCTTCTGTGTGACATTGACAACGTTTCGGCAGCATTTTGTGCCTTCATCAGGTCTGGCACACAGGAATTGTTTCTAAATTTCGGTTAGTTGATTTGCATGGGGAGCTGTTTTCTCCTCCATGGCCGCATCGAGACTGAGGGCTCTTCGCAACAATTGGGCCTTATATAGCGAATTGCGCTTGATTTTAGAAGATTTATTTCTTTCAACTTTATTTAGTGTGACAATTATTTTTTATTTTCTTACAGGCACAGATTGGGCGTACATTTGCGATTTCCGACACAGGTAAGTAAATCCAAGGTAAGTAAATTTGTTTTTATTATGGAAAGTATTTATTCTCAATTACGGTAAGTATTTTTGTTTTTATTATGGAAAGTATTTATTCTCAATTATGGTAAGTATTTGTTTTTCATATTTTTGACTTGTAAATATTTTTGTTTTCTCATGTTCAATGTTTTGACTTAATTTTTCTTGCAGGTTGACGGTTTTGTCATGTTGGGAAACGGGGTCAGGTAAGGATTAGGGTTAGGGTTAGGGTTTGGGTTAGGGTTAGGGTTTAGGATTGGGGTTAGGGTTAGGGTTAGGGTTAGGGTTAGGGTTAGGGTTAGGGTTAGGGTTAGGGTTAGGGTTAGGGTTAGGGTTAGGGTTAGGGTTAGGGTTAGGGTTAGGGTTAGGGTTAGGGTTAGGGTTAGGGTTAGGGTTAGGGTTAGGGTTAGGGTTAGGGTTAGGGTTAGGGTTAGGGTTAGGGTTAGGGTTAGGGTTAGGGTTAGGGTTAGGGTTAGGGTTAGGGTTAGGGTTAGGGTTAGGGTTAGGGTTAGGGTTAGGGTTAGGGTTAGGGTTAGGGTTAGGGTTAGGGTTAGGGTTAGGGTTAGGGTTAGGGTTAGGGTTAGGGTTAGGGTTAGGGTTAGGGTTAGGGTTAGGGTTAGGGTTAGGGTTAGGGTTAGGGTTAGGGTTAGGGTTAGGGTTAGGGTTAGGGTTAGGGTTAGGGTTAGGGTTACGATGGGAGCCCCCCCTCCCATAGGAAGGAGGGGCAAAAGCACGGTCCATCCGTCCGGCACACCTCCCAGCCTCCTGCCCAGGGCTCTGGTAAGCCAAGCGGCGGCGTCGGCCATAGTGGACCGTGGTCCAACCTTGCTCCATTATTAGGATTTTGCCTTTGTTATTTATGTAATAAAATTATTTATGTTTTTATGTGCAATAAAGAAAATTTGATGAACAAAATTGGTTTTATTATAAACAAAATTGGTTTTATTAAAACAGTTTTTATGGCCAATATAATGAAAGTGTGCCCTGACAACGTTTCGGCCGCATGGGCCTTCTTCAGGTCTGGCACACAAACAAAAAATGAAAAATTGCTAAATTTATTGAATGTATTTACTGCTGAGTTGTTTACCCTTTGCTCTCCCTAAATGCACTGAGCGTCTGTCGCCCTGCACGTCTATTTATATCCTCTGTTCGGTTCGAATTTTTATTTTCAAATTTACGTTTTTGTTTTTGACTTTTTTTCTTTTTGGAAATAAAACTGTGTTTTTCGACTTTGTCTTTTTGGAAATGAAACTGGTTTTAGCCTTAATGAAAGTGTTCTATTTACAATTTATTGTTATGAAATAGGAATGTGAACATTGTGTTGACTTGTTTTTTCAAAAAAATTTTTTTTATTATTTTCCTATTTTTTATTATTATATATTTTTTTATTATATTCTTTTATTTTTGGTGTTGCTTCTCGTTTTTCTTACTACAGGTGAGTGGATTATTAAGGTAGGTATTTATACATGCATATAAAATGCCTATTAAAAATTTTTTCGTTGATTGCTTTTTGTGATTTTTTACCTTTTGTGATTTTTTAGCGGGCGTGGTCCGGGGACCAGAGGCGTGGACTACAGGTAAGTGGATTATGCAGGTAGGCATTTATATACATGTATAATTTGTTGATTTTTTTTCCTTTTTTTGTTTGTTGTTGATTTTTTTCTTTTTTTTGTTTTTCAGTGAGCCTGGACCGGGGACCAGAGGCGTGGCACCAATTTGAGGTGAGTATACAAAGTAAGTATCTAAGGTAAGTGGGTCCGAATCAATCTTAAATTTTATTAGTGGGTCCGAATTATTCTGATTAAATTTCAATTACATTTTATTAAGGTGAGTGAGGCCGAATTACTTTATACAAATTTTTGGATAAATTTATCCTAATTATGTAAATTGAGTCTGCCGTTTGGAATAACTGTTCCTAGTGGGATGTATACAGGGATTGGATTCGGGGTAGGGTTAGGGTTAGGGTTAGGGTTAGGGTTAGGGTTAGGGTTAGGGTTGGGGGTTAGGGTTGGGGTTGGGGTTAGGGTAGGATGAGGGTGTGAGCAGGCCTGGATTAAAACGTTCCCCACAATAGACTTCACCACAAATGAGATCATGAAGGCTTGACTCCCAGTGGATCATCATCCTGGCTGCGGTGTCAGCCGTCCATTGGAGCTGGTCCTGTTGGACCTGGAACTGCCCGTGTGGTAGCTGGGGAAGCTGTGTAACATCCTCACGTTCTTTGACCCATTCGTTGACCATGTTGAGGTTCTCTTTTTCCCAGTCTGGCAGGAGGTCCGAGTAGTGGATGTAAGGGATGACGATGATCGCATAAGGGAACCTGACATCGAGGGAATTGAGCATCCTCTGGATCGACTTAATGGTCGTCTCCTTAACCTTATTGGCCCTGTCATAAATGCCAAACGCCAAGATAATGACATCCATATAGTCGTCGTGTTTCACCAGAGCATTGTCCAGGTAAGTATGGCCGTGCCGAAACAAGCCCTCCGGTATACTAACCCTTTGCATTTCGTGGTCTATAGGGGCCGGCAATTGGCTCACATTGGAGTCACCCACAATGATCCACTTCGATGTGATTGGGTCGGTCACCCGACCTTGGGGGTTTCGCGCTTTCCGGTGTCCAGGTGGTATTGGTTCCACCGGGGGGGCCAAACTCTGGACCCCCACGGAAGGACCAGGCGACGCGACCCAAGCCTCCGTCTCGCAACCACCAGGCCGGGAATCCCCAGCAGGTGGGGTCAGGAGAACCCGGTCGGTTTTGGCCTTGACCTTGCCCGGGGGCTGGGGAGACTCCAGCGGCTGACTCGGAAACGGCGGTGGTAACACCACACCATTGTCCTCATCCTCCACTGTATCATCCAGCCCCGAGACCAAACTTGGTGTCGGTGTAGTCTGGGACAGGACCGGTGCCAACAGGGCCACGGGTACCGGCACCTGACTTGGTGCCGGCGACGACCGGGTCTGAATCGGCGTCAACAGAGTCACGGGCTCCGTCAATGGAGTCACGGGCCCCGGATCTGGACCTGGTGTTGGAGGAGAAGTCGGGCTCGGTGAAGCAGGGGATGGATCTACCGTGTTCGCCCTGACCTGCTCCGCAACATAGTCCAAAGTGGCCTGCGAGAGCCGCGGAAAATTCCGTCTGGCCCACCTCGTCGCCACCGCAAAGGCAGCTTCCCATTCTGGGGTAATGAGTGTCTGCAGGTCCTTCACAAGCTGGGCAAGACAGGTCAAGTAATGGTCGGTCAAAATTTGGCATGTTGTGTGGCCCCAATTTTGAGCATTGCCCATGATCAGGTCCAATGCATCCCCGGCAGGGAATGCTGGCCTGACCATGGTCGCCAAAACCTGCACCATCCTTGCAATCATTCGCGGTTGCGGGGCTCCACTCTCAGGGTCTACATTCCGCAGATGATGTGTCACTTTAATGATGTTGTGCAACTTTCGGACTAGGAGGCCAAAATGGGCATCGGCTTGTTGCCATCTATTGGCCGGAGCCTCACCTCGGGTGCCACGTGCACCAGGAGGCGGTCTACGACCTTGGCGAACCACCGTAGCATACGAGCGAACCCTGAGGCCGGAGTGGCCGGGGGGCACCGGAGGAGGCGCTGGCTGGTTAGGATTACGATGGGAGCCCCCCCTCCCATAGGAAGGAGGGGCAAAAGCACGGTCCATCCGTCCGGCACACCTCCCAGCCTCCTGCCCAGGGCTCTGGTAAGCCAAGCGGCGGCGTCGGCCATAGTGGACCGTGGTCCAACCTTGCTCCATTATTAGGATTTTGCCTTTGTTATTTATGTAATAAAATTATTTATGTTTTTATGTGCAATAAAGAAAATTTGATGAACAAAATTGGTTTTATTATAAACAAAATTGGTTTTATTAAAACAGTTTTTATGGCCAATATAATGAAAGTGTGCCCTGACAACGTTTCGGCCGCATGGGCCTTCTTCAGGTCTGGCACACAAACAAAAAATGAAAAATTGCTAAATTTATTGAATGTATTTACTGCTGAGTTGTTTACCCTTTGCTCTCCCTAAATGCACTGAGCGTCTGTCGCCCTGCACGTCTATTTATATCCTCTGTTCGGTTCGAATTTTTATTTTCAAATTTACGTTTTTGTTTTTGACTTTTTTTCTTTTTGGAAATAAAACTGTGTTTTTCGACTTTGTCTTTTTGGAAATGAAACTGGTTTTAGCCTTAATGAAAGTGTTCTATTTACAATTTATTGTTATGAAATAGGAATGTGAACATTGTGTTGACTTGTTTTTTCAAAAAAATTTTTTTTATTATTTTCCTATTTTTTATTATTATATATTTTTTTATTATATTCTTTTATTTTTGGTGTTGCTTCTCGTTTTTCTTACTACAGGTGAGTGGATTATTAAGGTAGGTATTTATACATGCATATAAAATGCCTATTAAAAATTTTTTCGTTGATTGCTTTTTGTGATTTTTTACCTTTTGTGATTTTTTAGCGGGCGTGGTCCGGGGACCAGAGGCGTGGACTACAGGTAAGTGGATTATGCAGGTAGGCATTTATATACATGTATAATTTGTTGATTTTTTTTCCTTTTTTTGTTTGTTGTTGATTTTTTTCTTTTTTTTGTTTTTCAGTGAGCCTGGACCGGGGACCAGAGGCGTGGCACCAATTTGAGGTGAGTATACAAAGTAAGTATCTAAGGTAAGTGGGTCCGAATCAATCTTAAATTTTATTAGTGGGTCCGAATTATTCTGATTAAATTTCAATTACATTTTATTAAGGTGAGTGAGGCCGAATTACTTTATACAAATTTTTGGATAAATTTATCCTAATTATGTAAATTGAGTCTGCCGTTTGGAATAACTGTTCCTAGTGGGATGTATACAGGGATTGGATTCGGGGTAGGGTTAGGGTTAGGGTTAGGGTTAGGGTTAGGGTTAGGGTTAGGGTTGGGGGTTAGGGTTGGGGTTGGGGTTAGGGTAGGATGAGGGTGTGAGCAGGCCTGGATTAAAACGTTCCCCACAATAGACTTCACCACAAATGAGATCATGAAGGCTTGACTCCCAGTGGATCATCATCCTGGCTGCGGTGTCAGCCGTCCATTGGAGCTGGTCCTGTTGGACCTGGAACTGCCCGTGTGGTAGCTGGGGAAGCTGTGTAACATCCTCACGTTCTTTGACCCATTCGTTGACCATGTTGAGGTTCTCTTTTTCCCAGTCTGGCAGGAGGTCCGAGTAGTGGATGTAAGGGATGACGATGATCGCATAAGGGAACCTGACATCGAGGGAATTGAGCATCCTCTGGATCGACTTAATGGTCGTCTCCTTAACCTTATTGGCCCTGTCATAAATGCCAAACGCCAAGATAATGACATCCATATAGTCGTCGTGTTTCACCAGAGCATTGTCCAGGTAAGTATGGCCGTGCCGAAACAAGCCCTCCGGTATACTAACCCTTTGCATTTCGTGGTCTATAGGGGCCGGCAATTGGCTCACATTGGAGTCACCCACAATGATCCACTTCGATGTGATTGGGTCGGTCACCCGACCTTGGGGGTTTCGCGCTTTCCGGTGTCCAGGTGGTATTGGTTCCACCGGGGGGGCCAAACTCTGGACCCCCACGGAAGGACCAGGCGACGCGACCCAAGCCTCCGTCTCGCAACCACCAGGCCGGGAATCCCCAGCAGGTGGGGTCAGGAGAACCCGGTCGGTTTTGGCCTTGACCTTGCCCGGGGGCTGGGGAGACTCCAGCGGCTGACTCGGAAACGGCGGTGGTAACACCACACCATTGTCCTCATCCTCCACTGTATCATCCAGCCCCGAGACCAAACTTGGTGTCGGTGTAGTCTGGGACAGGACCGGTGCCAACAGGGCCACGGGTACCGGCACCTGACTTGGTGCCGGCGACGACCGGGTCTGAATCGGCGTCAACAGAGTCACGGGCTCCGTCAATGGAGTCACGGGCCCCGGATCTGGACCTGGTGTTGGAGGAGAAGTCGGGCTCGGTGAAGCAGGGGATGGATCTACCGTGTTCGCCCTGACCTGCTCCGCAACATAGTCCAAAGTGGCCTGCGAGAGCCGCGGAAAATTCCGTCTGGCCCACCTCGTCGCCACCGCAAAGGCAGCTTCCCATTCTGGGGTAATGAGTGTCTGCAGGTCCTTCACAAGCTGGGCAAGACAGGTCAAGTAATGGTCGGTCAAAATTTGGCATGTTGTGTGGCCCCAATTTTGAGCATTGCCCATGATCAGGTCCAATGCATCCCCGGCAGGGAATGCTGGCCTGACCATGGTCGCCAAAACCTGCACCATCCTTGCAATCATTCGCGGTTGCGGGGCTCCACTCTCAGGGTCTACATTCCGCAGATGATGTGTCACTTTAATGATGTTGTGCAACTTTCGGACTAGGAGGCCAAAATGGGCATCGGCTTGTTGCCATCTATTGGCCGGAGCCTCACCTCGGGTGCCACGTGCACCAGGAGGCGGTCTACGACCTTGGCGAACCACCGTAGCATACGAGCGAACCCTGAGGCCGGAGTGGCCGGGGGGCACCGGAGGAGGCGCTGGCTGGTTAGGATTACGATGGGAGCCCCCCCTCCCATAGGAAGGAGGGGCAAAAGCACGGTCCATCCGTCCGGCACACCTCCCAGCCTCCTGCCCAGGGCTCTGGTAAGCCAAGCGGCGGCGTCGGCCATAGTGGACCGTGGTCCAACCTTGCTCCATTATTAGGATTTTGCCTTTGTTATTTATGTAATAAAATTATTTATGTTTTTATGTGCAATAAAGAAAATTTGATGAACAAAATTGGTTTTATTATAAACAAAATTGGTTTTATTAAAACAGTTTTTATGGCCAATATAATGAAAGTGTGCCCTGACAACGTTTCGGCCGCATGGGCCTTCTTCAGGTCTGGCACACAAACAAAAAATGAAAAATTGCTAAATTTATTGAATGTATTTACTGCTGAGTTGTTTACCCTTTGCTCTCCCTAAATGCACTGAGCGTCTGTCGCCCTGCACGTCTATTTATATCCTCTGTTCGGTTCGAATTTTTATTTTCAAATTTACGTTTTTGTTTTTGACTTTTTTTCTTTTTGGAAATAAAACTGTGTTTTTCGACTTTGTCTTTTTGGAAATGAAACTGGTTTTAGCCTTAATGAAAGTGTTCTATTTACAATTTATTGTTATGAAATAGGAATGTGAACATTGTGTTGACTTGTTTTTTCAAAAAAATTTTTTTTATTATTTTCCTATTTTTTATTATTATATATTTTTTTATTATATTCTTTTATTTTTGGTGTTGCTTCTCGTTTTTCTTACTACAGGTGAGTGGATTATTAAGGTAGGTATTTATACATGCATATAAAATGCCTATTAAAAATTTTTTCGTTGATTGCTTTTTGTGATTTTTTACCTTTTGTGATTTTTTAGCGGGCGTGGTCCGGGGACCAGAGGCGTGGACTACAGGTAAGTGGATTATGCAGGTAGGCATTTATATACATGTATAATTTGTTGATTTTTTTTCCTTTTTTTGTTTGTTGTTGATTTTTTTCTTTTTTTTGTTTTTCAGTGAGCCTGGACCGGGGACCAGAGGCGTGGCACCAATTTGAGGTGAGTATACAAAGTAAGTATCTAAGGTAAGTGGGTCCGAATCAATCTTAAATTTTATTAGTGGGTCCGAATTATTCTGATTAAATTTCAATTACATTTTATTAAGGTGAGTGAGGCCGAATTACTTTATACAAATTTTTGGATAAATTTATCCTAATTATGTAAATTGAGTCTGCCGTTTGGAATAACTGTTCCTAGTGGGATGTATACAGGGATTGGATTCGGGGTAGGGTTAGGGTTAGGGTTAGGGTTAGGGTTAGGGTTAGGGTTAGGGTTGGGGGTTAGGGTTGGGGTTGGGGTTAGGGTAGGATGAGGGTGTGAGCAGGCCTGGATTAAAACGTTCCCCACAATAGACTTCACCACAAATGAGATCATGAAGGCTTGACTCCCAGTGGATCATCATCCTGGCTGCGGTGTCAGCCGTCCATTGGAGCTGGTCCTGTTGGACCTGGAACTGCCCGTGTGGTAGCTGGGGAAGCTGTGTAACATCCTCACGTTCTTTGACCCATTCGTTGACCATGTTGAGGTTCTCTTTTTCCCAGTCTGGCAGGAGGTCCGAGTAGTGGATGTAAGGGATGACGATGATCGCATAAGGGAACCTGACATCGAGGGAATTGAGCATCCTCTGGATCGACTTAATGGTCGTCTCCTTAACCTTATTGGCCCTGTCATAAATGCCAAACGCCAAGATAATGACATCCATATAGTCGTCGTGTTTCACCAGAGCATTGTCCAGGTAAGTATGGCCGTGCCGAAACAAGCCCTCCGGTATACTAACCCTTTGCATTTCGTGGTCTATAGGGGCCGGCAATTGGCTCACATTGGAGTCACCCACAATGATCCACTTCGATGTGATTGGGTCGGTCACCCGACCTTGGGGGTTTCGCGCTTTCCGGTGTCCAGGTGGTATTGGTTCCACCGGGGGGGCCAAACTCTGGACCCCCACGGAAGGACCAGGCGACGCGACCCAAGCCTCCGTCTCGCAACCACCAGGCCGGGAATCCCCAGCAGGTGGGGTCAGGAGAACCCGGTCGGTTTTGGCCTTGACCTTGCCCGGGGGCTGGGGAGACTCCAGCGGCTGACTCGGAAACGGCGGTGGTAACACCACACCATTGTCCTCATCCTCCACTGTATCATCCAGCCCCGAGACCAAACTTGGTGTCGGTGTAGTCTGGGACAGGACCGGTGCCAACAGGGCCACGGGTACCGGCACCTGACTTGGTGCCGGCGACGACCGGGTCTGAATCGGCGTCAACAGAGTCACGGGCTCCGTCAATGGAGTCACGGGCCCCGGATCTGGACCTGGTGTTGGAGGAGAAGTCGGGCTCGGTGAAGCAGGGGATGGATCTACCGTGTTCGCCCTGACCTGCTCCGCAACATAGTCCAAAGTGGCCTGCGAGAGCCGCGGAAAATTCCGTCTGGCCCACCTCGTCGCCACCGCAAAGGCAGCTTCCCATTCTGGGGTAATGAGTGTCTGCAGGTCCTTCACAAGCTGGGCAAGACAGGTCAAGTAATGGTCGGTCAAAATTTGGCATGTTGTGTGGCCCCAATTTTGAGCATTGCCCATGATCAGGTCCAATGCATCCCCGGCAGGGAATGCTGGCCTGACCATGGTCGCCAAAACCTGCACCATCCTTGCAATCATTCGCGGTTGCGGGGCTCCACTCTCAGGGTCTACATTCCGCAGATGATGTGTCACTTTAATGATGTTGTGCAACTTTCGGACTAGGAGGCCAAAATGGGCATCGGCTTGTTGCCATCTATTGGCCGGAGCCTCACCTCGGGTGCCACGTGCACCAGGAGGCGGTCTACGACCTTGGCGAACCACCGTAGCATACGAGCGAACCCTGAGGCCGGAGTGGCCGGGGGGCACCGGAGGAGGCGCTGGCTGGTTAGGATTACGATGGGAGCCCCCCCTCCCATAGGAAGGAGGGGCAAAAGCACGGTCCATCCGTCCGGCACACCTCCCAGCCTCCTGCCCAGGGCTCTGGTAAGCCAAGCGGCGGCGTCGGCCATAGTGGACCGTGGTCCAACCTTGCTCCATTATTAGGATTTTGCCTTTGTTATTTATGTAATAAAATTATTTATGTTTTTATGTGCAATAAAGAAAATTTGATGAACAAAATTGGTTTTATTATAAACAAAATTGGTTTTATTAAAACAGTTTTTATGGCCAATATAATGAAAGTGTGCCCTGACAACGTTTCGGCCGCATGGGCCTTCTTCAGGTCTGGCACACAAACAAAAAATGAAAAATTGCTAAATTTATTGAATGTATTTACTGCTGAGTTGTTTACCCTTTGCTCTCCCTAAATGCACTGAGCGTCTGTCGC
Source organism: Syngnathus typhle (assembly GCF_033458585.1). Lineage (NCBI taxonomy): Eukaryota > Metazoa > Chordata > Actinopteri > Syngnathiformes > Syngnathidae > Syngnathus > Syngnathus typhle. The sequence continues at coordinate 87,113 of NW_026872051.1, forward strand.
CCTGCACGTCTATTTATATCCTCTGTTCGGTTCGAATTTTTATTTTCAAATTTACGTTTTTGTTTTTGACTTTTTTTCTTTTTGGAAATAAAACTGTGTTTTTCGACTTTGTCTTTTTGGAAATGAAACTGGTTTTAGCCTTAATGAAAGTGTTCTATTTACAATTTATTGTTATGAAATAGGAATGTGAACATTGTGTTGACTTGTTTTTTCAAAAAAATTTTTTTTATTATTTTCCTATTTTTTATTATTATATATTTTTTTATTATATTCTTTTATTTTTGGTGTTGCTTCTCGTTTTTCTTACTACAGGTGAGTGGATTATTAAGGTAGGTATTTATACATGCATATAAAATGCCTATTAAAAATTTTTTCGTTGATTGCTTTTTGTGATTTTTTACCTTTTGTGATTTTTTAGCGGGCGTGGTCCGGGGACCAGAGGCGTGGACTACAGGTAAGTGGATTATGCAGGTAGGCATTTATATACATGTATAATTTGTTGATTTTTTTTCCTTTTTTTGTTTGTTGTTGATTTTTTTCTTTTTTTTGTTTTTCAGTGAGCCTGGACCGGGGACCAGAGGCGTGGCACCAATTTGAGGTGAGTATACAAAGTAAGTATCTAAGGTAAGTGGGTCCGAATCAATCTTAAATTTTATTAGTGGGTCCGAATTATTCTGATTAAATTTCAATTACATTTTATTAAGGTGAGTGAGGCCGAATTACTTTATACAAATTTTTGGATAAATTTATCCTAATTATGTAAATTGAGTCTGCCGTTTGGAATAACTGTTCCTAGTGGGATGTATACAGGGATTGGATTCGGGGTAGGGTTAGGGTTAGGGTTAGGGTTAGGGTTAGGGTTAGGGTTAGGGTTGGGGGTTAGGGTTGGGGTTGGGGTTAGGGTAGGATGAGGGTGTGAGCAGGCCTGGATTAAAACGTTCCCCACAATAGACTTCACCACAAATGAGATCATGAAGGCTTGACTCCCAGTGGATCATCATCCTGGCTGCGGTGTCAGCCGTCCATTGGAGCTGGTCCTGTTGGACCTGGAACTGCCCGTGTGGTAGCTGGGGAAGCTGTGTAACATCCTCACGTTCTTTGACCCATTCGTTGACCATGTTGAGGTTCTCTTTTTCCCAGTCTGGCAGGAGGTCCGAGTAGTGGATGTAAGGGATGACGATGATCGCATAAGGGAACCTGACATCGAGGGAATTGAGCATCCTCTGGATCGACTTAATGGTCGTCTCCTTAACCTTATTGGCCCTGTCATAAATGCCAAACGCCAAGATAATGACATCCATATAGTCGTCGTGTTTCACCAGAGCATTGTCCAGGTAAGTATGGCCGTGCCGAAACAAGCCCTCCGGTATACTAACCCTTTGCATTTCGTGGTCTATAGGGGCCGGCAATTGGCTCACATTGGAGTCACCCACAATGATCCACTTCGATGTGATTGGGTCGGTCACCCGACCTTGGGGGTTTCGCGCTTTCCGGTGTCCAGGTGGTATTGGTTCCACCGGGGGGGCCAAACTCTGGACCCCCACGGAAGGACCAGGCGACGCGACCCAAGCCTCCGTCTCGCAACCACCAGGCCGGGAATCCCCAGCAGGTGGGGTCAGGAGAACCCGGTCGGTTTTGGCCTTGACCTTGCCCGGGGGCTGGGGAGACTCCAGCGGCTGACTCGGAAACGGCGGTGGTAACACCACACCATTGTCCTCATCCTCCACTGTATCATCCAGCCCCGAGACCAAACTTGGTGTCGGTGTAGTCTGGGACAGGACCGGTGCCAACAGGGCCACGGGTACCGGCACCTGACTTGGTGCCGGCGACGACCGGGTCTGAATCGGCGTCAACAGAGTCACGGGCTCCGTCAATGGAGTCACGGGCCCCGGATCTGGACCTGGTGTTGGAGGAGAAGTCGGGCTCGGTGAAGCAGGGGATGGATCTACCGTGTTCGCCCTGACCTGCTCCGCAACATAGTCCAAAGTGGCCTGCGAGAGCCGCGGAAAATTCCGTCTGGCCCACCTCGTCGCCACCGCAAAGGCAGCTTCCCATTCTGGGGTAATGAGTGTCTGCAGGTCCTTCACAAGCTGGGCAAGACAGGTCAAGTAATGGTCGGTCAAAATTTGGCATGTTGTGTGGCCCCAATTTTGAGCATTGCCCATGATCAGGTCCAATGCATCCCCGGCAGGGAATGCTGGCCTGACCATGGTCGCCAAAACCTGCACCATCCTTGCAATCATTCGCGGTTGCGGGGCTCCACTCTCAGGGTCTACATTCCGCAGATGATGTGTCACTTTAATGATGTTGTGCAACTTTCGGACTAGGAGGCCAAAATGGGCATCGGCTTGTTGCCATCTATTGGCCGGAGCCTCACCTCGGGTGCCACGTGCACCAGGAGGCGGTCTACGACCTTGGCGAACCACCGTAGCATACGAGCGAACCCTGAGGCCGGAGTGGCCGGGGGGCACCGGAGGAGGCGCTGGCTGGTTAGGATTACGATGGGAGCCCCCCCTCCCATAGGAAGGAGGGGCAAAAGCACGGTCCATCCGTCCGGCACACCTCCCAGCCTCCTGCCCAGGGCTCTGGTAAGCCAAGCGGCGGCGTCGGCCATAGTGGACCGTGGTCCAACCTTGCTCCATTATTAGGATTTTGCCTTTGTTATTTATGTAATAAAATTATTTATGTTTTTATGTGCAATAAAGAAAATTTGATGAACAAAATTGGTTTTATTATAAACAAAATTGGTTTTATTAAAACAGTTTTTATGGCCAATATAATGAAAGTGTGCCCTGACAACGTTTCGGCCGCATGGGCCTTCTTCAGGTCTGGCACACAAACAAAAAATGAAAAATTGCTAAATTTATTGAATGTATTTACTGCTGAGTTGTTTACCCTTTGCTCTCCCTAAATGCACTGAGCGTCTGTCGCCCTGCACGTCTATTTATATCCTCTGTTCGGTTCGAATTTTTATTTTCAAATTTACGTTTTTGTTTTTGACTTTTTTTCTTTTTGGAAATAAAACTGTGTTTTTCGACTTTGTCTTTTTGGAAATGAAACTGGTTTTAGCCTTAATGAAAGTGTTCTATTTACAATTTATTGTTATGAAATAGGAATGTGAACATTGTGTTGACTTGTTTTTTCAAAAAAATTTTTTTTATTATTTTCCTATTTTTTATTATTATATATTTTTTTATTATATTCTTTTATTTTTGGTGTTGCTTCTCGTTTTTCTTACTACAGGTGAGTGGATTATTAAGGTAGGTATTTATACATGCATATAAAATGCCTATTAAAAATTTTTTCGTTGATTGCTTTTTGTGATTTTTTACCTTTTGTGATTTTTTAGCGGGCGTGGTCCGGGGACCAGAGGCGTGGACTACAGGTAAGTGGATTATGCAGGTAGGCATTTATATACATGTATAATTTGTTGATTTTTTTTCCTTTTTTTGTTTGTTGTTGATTTTTTTCTTTTTTTTGTTTTTCAGTGAGCCTGGACCGGGGACCAGAGGCGTGGCACCAATTTGAGGTGAGTATACAAAGTAAGTATCTAAGGTAAGTGGGTCCGAATCAATCTTAAATTTTATTAGTGGGTCCGAATTATTCTGATTAAATTTCAATTACATTTTATTAAGGTGAGTGAGGCCGAATTACTTTATACAAATTTTTGGATAAATTTATCCTAATTATGTAAATTGAGTCTGCCGTTTGGAATAACTGTTCCTAGTGGGATGTATACAGGGATTGGATTCGGGGTAGGGTTAGGGTTAGGGTTAGGGTTAGGGTTAGGGTTAGGGTTAGGGTTGGGGGTTAGGGTTGGGGTTGGGGTTAGGGTAGGATGAGGGTGTGAGCAGGCCTGGATTAAAACGTTCCCCACAATAGACTTCACCACAAATGAGATCATGAAGGCTTGACTCCCAGTGGATCATCATCCTGGCTGCGGTGTCAGCCGTCCATTGGAGCTGGTCCTGTTGGACCTGGAACTGCCCGTGTGGTAGCTGGGGAAGCTGTGTAACATCCTCACGTTCTTTGACCCATTCGTTGACCATGTTGAGGTTCTCTTTTTCCCAGTCTGGCAGGAGGTCCGAGTAGTGGATGTAAGGGATGACGATGATCGCATAAGGGAACCTGACATCGAGGGAATTGAGCATCCTCTGGATCGACTTAATGGTCGTCTCCTTAACCTTATTGGCCCTGTCATAAATGCCAAACGCCAAGATAATGACATCCATATAGTCGTCGTGTTTCACCAGAGCATTGTCCAGGTAAGTATGGCCGTGCCGAAACAAGCCCTCCGGTATACTAACCCTTTGCATTTCGTGGTCTATAGGGGCCGGCAATTGGCTCACATTGGAGTCACCCACAATGATCCACTTCGATGTGATTGGGTCGGTCACCCGACCTTGGGGGTTTCGCGCTTTCCGGTGTCCAGGTGGTATTGGTTCCACCGGGGGGGCCAAACTCTGGACCCCCACGGAAGGACCAGGCGACGCGACCCAAGCCTCCGTCTCGCAACCACCAGGCCGGGAATCCCCAGCAGGTGGGGTCAGGAGAACCCGGTCGGTTTTGGCCTTGACCTTGCCCGGGGGCTGGGGAGACTCCAGCGGCTGACTCGGAAACGGCGGTGGTAACACCACACCATTGTCCTCATCCTCCACTGTATCATCCAGCCCCGAGACCAAACTTGGTGTCGGTGTAGTCTGGGACAGGACCGGTGCCAACAGGGCCACGGGTACCGGCACCTGACTTGGTGCCGGCGACGACCGGGTCTGAATCGGCGTCAACAGAGTCACGGGCTCCGTCAATGGAGTCACGGGCCCCGGATCTGGACCTGGTGTTGGAGGAGAAGTCGGGCTCGGTGAAGCAGGGGATGGATCTACCGTGTTCGCCCTGACCTGCTCCGCAACATAGTCCAAAGTGGCCTGCGAGAGCCGCGGAAAATTCCGTCTGGCCCACCTCGTCGCCACCGCAAAGGCAGCTTCCCATTCTGGGGTAATGAGTGTCTGCAGGTCCTTCACAAGCTGGGCAAGACAGGTCAAGTAATGGTCGGTCAAAATTTGGCATGTTGTGTGGCCCCAATTTTGAGCATTGCCCATGATCAGGTCCAATGCATCCCCGGCAGGGAATGCTGGCCTGACCATGGTCGCCAAAACCTGCACCATCCTTGCAATCATTCGCGGTTGCGGGGCTCCACTCTCAGGGTCTACATTCCGCAGATGATGTGTCACTTTAATGATGTTGTGCAACTTTCGGACTAGGAGGCCAAAATGGGCATCGGCTTGTTGCCATCTATTGGCCGGAGCCTCACCTCGGGTGCCACGTGCACCAGGAGGCGGTCTACGACCTTGGCGAACCACCGTAGCATACGAGCGAACCCTGAGGCCGGAGTGGCCGGGGGGCACCGGAGGAGGCGCTGGCTGGTTAGGATTACGATGGGAGCCCCCCCTCCCATAGGAAGGAGGGGCAAAAGCACGGTCCATCCGTCCGGCACACCTCCCAGCCTCCTGCCCAGGGCTCTGGTAAGCCAAGCGGCGGCGTCGGCCATAGTGGACCGTGGTCCAACCTTGCTCCATTATTAGGATTTTGCCTTTGTTATTTATGTAATAAAATTATTTATGTTTTTATGTGCAATAAAGAAAATTTGATGAACAAAATTGGTTTTATTATAAACAAAATTGGTTTTATTAAAACAGTTTTTATGGCCAATATAATGAAAGTGTGCCCTGACAACGTTTCGGCCGCATGGGCCTTCTTCAGGTCTGGCACACAAACAAAAAATGAAAAATTGCTAAATTTATTGAATGTATTTACTGCTGAGTTGTTTACCCTTTGCTCTCCCTAAATGCACTGAGCGTCTGTCGCCCTGCACGTCTATTTATATCCTCTGTTCGGTTCGAATTTTTATTTTCAAATTTACGTTTTTGTTTTTGACTTTTTTTCTTTTTGGAAATAAAACTGTGTTTTTCGACTTTGTCTTTTTGGAAATGAAACTGGTTTTAGCCTTAATGAAAGTGTTCTATTTACAATTTATTGTTATGAAATAGGAATGTGAACATTGTGTTGACTTGTTTTTTCAAAAAAATTTTTTTTATTATTTTCCTATTTTTTATTATTATATATTTTTTTATTATATTCTTTTATTTTTGGTGTTGCTTCTCGTTTTTCTTACTACAGGTGAGTGGATTATTAAGGTAGGTATTTATACATGCATATAAAATGCCTATTAAAAATTTTTTCGTTGATTGCTTTTTGTGATTTTTTACCTTTTGTGATTTTTTAGCGGGCGTGGTCCGGGGACCAGAGGCGTGGACTACAGGTAAGTGGATTATGCAGGTAGGCATTTATATACATGTATAATTTGTTGATTTTTTTTCCTTTTTTTGTTTGTTGTTGATTTTTTTCTTTTTTTTGTTTTTCAGTGAGCCTGGACCGGGGACCAGAGGCGTGGCACCAATTTGAGGTGAGTATACAAAGTAAGTATCTAAGGTAAGTGGGTCCGAATCAATCTTAAATTTTATTAGTGGGTCCGAATTATTCTGATTAAATTTCAATTACATTTTATTAAGGTGAGTGAGGCCGAATTACTTTATACAAATTTTTGGATAAATTTATCCTAATTATGTAAATTGAGTCTGCCGTTTGGAATAACTGTTCCTAGTGGGATGTATACAGGGATTGGATTCGGGGTAGGGTTAGGGTTAGGGTTAGGGTTAGGGTTAGGGTTAGGGTTAGGGTTGGGGGTTAGGGTTGGGGTTGGGGTTAGGGTAGGATGAGGGTGTGAGCAGGCCTGGATTAAAACGTTCCCCACAATAGACTTCACCACAAATGAGATCATGAAGGCTTGACTCCCAGTGGATCATCATCCTGGCTGCGGTGTCAGCCGTCCATTGGAGCTGGTCCTGTTGGACCTGGAACTGCCCGTGTGGTAGCTGGGGAAGCTGTGTAACATCCTCACGTTCTTTGACCCATTCGTTGACCATGTTGAGGTTCTCTTTTTCCCAGTCTGGCAGGAGGTCCGAGTAGTGGATGTAAGGGATGACGATGATCGCATAAGGGAACCTGACATCGAGGGAATTGAGCATCCTCTGGATCGACTTAATGGTCGTCTCCTTAACCTTATTGGCCCTGTCATAAATGCCAAACGCCAAGATAATGACATCCATATAGTCGTCGTGTTTCACCAGAGCATTGTCCAGGTAAGTATGGCCGTGCCGAAACAAGCCCTCCGGTATACTAACCCTTTGCATTTCGTGGTCTATAGGGGCCGGCAATTGGCTCACATTGGAGTCACCCACAATGATCCACTTCGATGTGATTGGGTCGGTCACCCGACCTTGGGGGTTTCGCGCTTTCCGGTGTCCAGGTGGTATTGGTTCCACCGGGGGGGCCAAACTCTGGACCCCCACGGAAGGACCAGGCGACGCGACCCAAGCCTCCGTCTCGCAACCACCAGGCCGGGAATCCCCAGCAGGTGGGGTCAGGAGAACCCGGTCGGTTTTGGCCTTGACCTTGCCCGGGGGCTGGGGAGACTCCAGCGGCTGACTCGGAAACGGCGGTGGTAACACCACACCATTGTCCTCATCCTCCACTGTATCATCCAGCCCCGAGACCAAACTTGGTGTCGGTGTAGTCTGGGACAGGACCGGTGCCAACAGGGCCACGGGTACCGGCACCTGACTTGGTGCCGGCGACGACCGGGTCTGAATCGGCGTCAACAGAGTCACGGGCTCCGTCAATGGAGTCACGGGCCCCGGATCTGGACCTGGTGTTGGAGGAGAAGTCGGGCTCGGTGAAGCAGGGGATGGATCTACCGTGTTCGCCCTGACCTGCTCCGCAACATAGTCCAAAGTGGCCTGCGAGAGCCGCGGAAAATTCCGTCTGGCCCACCTCGTCGCCACCGCAAAGGCAGCTTCCCATTCTGGGGTAATGAGTGTCTGCAGGTCCTTCACAAGCTGGGCAAGACAGGTCAAGTAATGGTCGGTCAAAATTTGGCATGTTGTGTGGCCCCAATTTTGAGCATTGCCCATGATCAGGTCCAATGCATCCCCGGCAGGGAATGCTGGCCTGACCATGGTCGCCAAAACCTGCACCATCCTTGCAATCATTCGCGGTTGCGGGGCTCCACTCTCAGGGTCTACATTCCGCAGATGATGTGTCACTTTAATGATGTTGTGCAACTTTCGGACTAGGAGGCCAAAATGGGCATCGGCTTGTTGCCATCTATTGGCCGGAGCCTCACCTCGGGTGCCACGTGCACCAGGAGGCGGTCTACGACCTTGGCGAACCACCGTAGCATACGAGCGAACCCTGAGGCCGGAGTGGCCGGGGGGCACCGGAGGAGGCGCTGGCTGGTTAGGATTACGATGGGAGCCCCCCCTCCCATAGGAAGGAGGGGCAAAAGCACGGTCCATCCGTCCGGCACACCTCCCAGCCTCCTGCCCAGGGCTCTGGTAAGCCAAGCGGCGGCGTCGGCCATAGTGGACCGTGGTCCAACCTTGCTCCATTATTAGGATTTTGCCTTTGTTATTTATGTAATAAAATTATTTATGTTTTTATGTGCAATAAAGAAAATTTGATGAACAAAATTGGTTTTATTATAAACAAAATTGGTTTTATTAAAACAGTTTTTATGGCCAATATAATGAAAGTGTGCCCTGACAACGTTTCGGCCGCATGGGCCTTCTTCAGGTCTGGCACACAAACAAAAAATGAAAAATTGCTAAATTTATTGAATGTATTTACTGCTGAGTTGTTTACCCTTTGCTCTCCCTAAATGCACTGAGCGTCTGTCGCCCTGCACGTCTATTTATATCCTCTGTTCGGTTCGAATTTTTATTTTCAAATTTACGTTTTTGTTTTTGACTTTTTTTCTTTTTGGAAATAAAACTGTGTTTTTCGACTTTGTCTTTTTGGAAATGAAACTGGTTTTAGCCTTAATGAAAGTGTTCTATTTACAATTTATTGTTATGAAATAGGAATGTGAACATTGTGTTGACTTGTTTTTTCAAAAAAATTTTTTTTATTATTTTCCTATTTTTTATTATTATATATTTTTTTATTATATTCTTTTATTTTTGGTGTTGCTTCTCGTTTTTCTTACTACAGGTGAGTGGATTATTAAGGTAGGTATTTATACATGCATATAAAATGCCTATTAAAAATTTTTTCGTTGATTGCTTTTTGTGATTTTTTACCTTTTGTGATTTTTTAGCGGGCGTGGTCCGGGGACCAGAGGCGTGGACTACAGGTAAGTGGATTATGCAGGTAGGCATTTATATACATGTATAATTTGTTGATTTTTTTTCCTTTTTTTGTTTGTTGTTGATTTTTTTCTTTTTTTTGTTTTTCAGTGAGCCTGGACCGGGGACCAGAGGCGTGGCACCAATTTGAGGTGAGTATACAAAGTAAGTATCTAAGGTAAGTGGGTCCGAATCAATCTTAAATTTTATTAGTGGGTCCGAATTATTCTGATTAAATTTCAATTACATTTTATTAAGGTGAGTGAGGCCGAATTACTTTATACAAATTTTTGGATAAATTTATCCTAATTATGTAAATTGAGTCTGCCGTTTGGAATAACTGTTCCTAGTGGGATGTATACAGGGATTGGATTCGGGGTAGGGTTAGGGTTAGGGTTAGGGTTAGGGTTAGGGTTAGGGTTAGGGTTGGGGGTTAGGGTTGGGGTTGGGGTTAGGGTAGGATGAGGGTGTGAGCAGGCCTGGATTAAAACGTTCCCCACAATAGACTTCACCACAAATGAGATCATGAAGGCTTGACTCCCAGTGGATCATCATCCTGGCTGCGGTGTCAGCCGTCCATTGGAGCTGGTCCTGTTGGACCTGGAACTGCCCGTGTGGTAGCTGGGGAAGCTGTGTAACATCCTCACGTTCTTTGACCCATTCGTTGACCATGTTGAGGTTCTCTTTTTCCCAGTCTGGCAGGAGGTCCGAGTAGTGGATGTAAGGGATGACGATGATCGCATAAGGGAACCTGACATCGAGGGAATTGAGCATCCTCTGGATCGACTTAATGGTCGTCTCCTTAACCTTATTGGCCCTGTCATAAATGCCAAACGCCAAGATAATGACATCCATATAGTCGTCGTGTTTCACCAGAGCATTGTCCAGGTAAGTATGGCCGTGCCGAAACAAGCCCTCCGGTATACTAACCCTTTGCATTTCGTGGTCTATAGGGGCCGGCAATTGGCTCACATTGGAGTCACCCACAATGATCCACTTCGATGTGATTGGGTCGGTCACCCGACCTTGGGGGTTTCGCGCTTTCCGGTGTCCAGGTGGTATTGGTTCCACCGGGGGGGCCAAACTCTGGACCCCCACGGAAGGACCAGGCGACGCGACCCAAGCCTCCGTCTCGCAACCACCAGGCCGGGAATCCCCAGCAGGTGGGGTCAGGAGAACCCGGTCGGTTTTGGCCTTGACCTTGCCCGGGGGCTGGGGAGACTCCAGCGGCTGACTCGGAAACGGCGGTGGTAACACCACACCATTGTCCTCATCCTCCACTGTATCATCCAGCCCCGAGACCAAACTTGGTGTCGGTGTAGTCTGGGACAGGACCGGTGCCAACAGGGCCACGGGTACCGGCACCTGACTTGGTGCCGGCGACGACCGGGTCTGAATCGGCGTCAACAGAGTCACGGGCTCCGTCAATGGAGTCACGGGCCCCGGATCTGGACCTGGTGTTGGAGGAGAAGTCGGGCTCGGTGAAGCAGGGGATGGATCTACCGTGTTCGCCCTGACCTGCTCCGCAACATAGTCCAAAGTGGCCTGCGAGAGCCGCGGAAAATTCCGTCTGGCCCACCTCGTCGCCACCGCAAAGGCAGCTTCCCATTCTGGGGTAATGAGTGTCTGCAGGTCCTTCACAAGCTGGGCAAGACAGGTCAAGTAATGGTCGGTCAAAATTTGGCATGTTGTGTGGCCCCAATTTTGAGCATTGCCCATGATCAGGTCCAATGCATCCCCGGCAGGGAATGCTGGCCTGACCATGGTCGCCAAAACCTGCACCATCCTTGCAATCATTCGCGGTTGCGGGGCTCCACTCTCAGGGTCTACATTCCGCAGATGATGTGTCACTTTAATGATGTTGTGCAACTTTCGGACTAGGAGGCCAAAATGGGCATCGGCTTGTTGCCATCTATTGGCCGGAGCCTCACCTCGGGTGCCACGTGCACCAGGAGGCGGTCTACGACCTTGGCGAACCACCGTAGCATACGAGCGAACCCTGAGGCCGGAGTGGCCGGGGGGCACCGGAGGAGGCGCTGGCTGGTTAGGATTACGATGGGAGCCCCCCCTCCCATAGGAAGGAGGGGCAAAAGCACGGTCCATCCGTCCGGCACACCTCCCAGCCTCCTGCCCAGGGCTCTGGTAAGCCAAGCGGCGGCGTCGGCCATAGTGGACCGTGGTCCAACCTTGCTCCATTATTAGGATTTTGCCTTTGTTATTTATGTAATAAAATTATTTATGTTTTTATGTGCAATAAAGAAAATTTGATGAACAAAATTGGTTTTATTATAAACAAAATTGGTTTTATTAAAACAGTTTTTATGGCCAATATAATGAAAGTGTGCCCTGACAACGTTTCGGCCGCATGGGCCTTCTTCAGGTCTGGCACACAAACAAAAAATGAAAAATTGCTAAATTTATTGAATGTATTTACTGCTGAGTTGTTTACCCTTTGCTCTCCCTAAATGCACTGAGCGTCTGTCGCCCTGCACGTCTATTTATATCCTCTGTTCGGTTCGAATTTTTATTTTCAAATTTACGTTTTTGTTTTTGACTTTTTTTCTTTTTGGAAATAAAACTGTGTTTTTCGACTTTGTCTTTTTGGAAATGAAACTGGTTTTAGCCTTAATGAAAGTGTTCTATTTACAATTTATTGTTATGAAATAGGAATGTGAACATTGTGTTGACTTGTTTTTTCAAAAAAATTTTTTTTATTATTTTCCTATTTTTTATTATTATATATTTTTTTATTATATTCTTTTATTTTTGGTGTTGCTTCTCGTTTTTCTTACTACAGGTGAGTGGATTATTAAGGTAGGTATTTATACATGCATATAAAATGCCTATTAAAAATTTTTTCGTTGATTGCTTTTTGTGATTTTTTACCTTTTGTGATTTTTTAGCGGGCGTGGTCCGGGGACCAGAGGCGTGGACTACAGGTAAGTGGATTATGCAGGTAGGCATTTATATACATGTATAATTTGTTGATTTTTTTTCCTTTTTTTGTTTGTTGTTGATTTTTTTCTTTTTTTTGTTTTTCAGTGAGCCTGGACCGGGGACCAGAGGCGTGGCACCAATTTGAGGTGAGTATACAAAGTAAGTATCTAAGGTAAGTGGGTCCGAATCAATCTTAAATTTTATTAGTGGGTCCGAATTATTCTGATTAAATTTCAATTACATTTTATTAAGGTGAGTGAGGCCGAATTACTTTATACAAATTTTTGGATAAATTTATCCTAATTATGTAAATTGAGTCTGCCGTTTGGAATAACTGTTCCTAGTGGGATGTATACAGGGATTGGATTCGGGGTAGGGTTAGGGTTAGGGTTAGGGTTAGGGTTAGGGTTAGGGTTAGGGTTGGGGGTTAGGGTTGGGGTTGGGGTTAGGGTAGGATGAGGGTGTGAGCAGGCCTGGATTAAAACGTTCCCCACAATAGACTTCACCACAAATGAGATCATGAAGGCTTGACTCCCAGTGGATCATCATCCTGGCTGCGGTGTCAGCCGTCCATTGGAGCTGGTCCTGTTGGACCTGGAACTGCCCGTGTGGTAGCTGGGGAAGCTGTGTAACATCCTCACGTTCTTTGACCCATTCGTTGACCATGTTGAGGTTCTCTTTTTCCCAGTCTGGCAGGAGGTCCGAGTAGTGGATGTAAGGGATGACGATGATCGCATAAGGGAACCTGACATCGAGGGAATTGAGCATCCTCTGGATCGACTTAATGGTCGTCTCCTTAACCTTATTGGCCCTGTCATAAATGCCAAACGCCAAGATAATGACATCCATATAGTCGTCGTGTTTCACCAGAGCATTGTCCAGGTAAGTATGGCCGTGCCGAAACAAGCCCTCCGGTATACTAACCCTTTGCATTTCGTGGTCTATAGGGGCCGGCAATTGGCTCACATTGGAGTCACCCACAATGATCCACTTCGATGTGATTGGGTCGGTCACCCGACCTTGGGGGTTTCGCGCTTTCCGGTGTCCAGGTGGTATTGGTTCCACCGGGGGGGCCAAACTCTGGACCCCCACGGAAGGACCAGGCGACGCGACCCAAGCCTCCGTCTCGCAACCACCAGGCCGGGAATCCCCAGCAGGTGGGGTCAGGAGAACCCGGTCGGTTTTGGCCTTGACCTTGCCCGGGGGCTGGGGAGACTCCAGCGGCTGACTCGGAAACGGCGGTGGTAACACCACACCATTGTCCTCATCCTCCACTGTATCATCCAGCCCCGAGACCAAACTTGGTGTCGGTGTAGTCTGGGACAGGACCGGTGCCAACAGGGCCACGGGTACCGGCACCTGACTTGGTGCCGGCGACGACCGGGTCTGAATCGGCGTCAACAGAGTCACGGGCTCCGTCAATGGAGTCACGGGCCCCGGATCTGGACCTGGTGTTGGAGGAGAAGTCGGGCTCGGTGAAGCAGGGGATGGATCTACCGTGTTCGCCCTGACCTGCTCCGCAACATAGTCCAAAGTGGCCTGCGAGAGCCGCGGAAAATTCCGTCTGGCCCACCTCGTCGCCACCGCAAAGGCAGCTTCCCATTCTGGGGTAATGAGTGTCTGCAGGTCCTTCACAAGCTGGGCAAGACAGGTCAAGTAATGGTCGGTCAAAATTTGGCATGTTGTGTGGCCCCAATTTTGAGCATTGCCCATGATCAGGTCCAATGCATCCCCGGCAGGGAATGCTGGCCTGACCATGGTCGCCAAAACCTGCACCATCCTTGCAATCATTCGCGGTTGCGGGGCTCCACTCTCAGGGTCTACATTCCGCAGATGATGTGTCACTTTAATGATGTTGTGCAACTTTCGGACTAGGAGGCCAAAATGGGCATCGGCTTGTTGCCATCTATTGGCCGGAGCCTCACCTCGGGTGCCACGTGCACCAGGAGGCGGTCTACGACCTTGGCGAACCACCGTAGCATACGAGCGAACCCTGAGGCCGGAGTGGCCGGGGGGCACCGGAGGAGGCGCTGGCTGGTTAGGATTACGATGGGAGCCCCCCCTCCCATAGGAAGGAGGGGCAAAAGCACGGTCCATCCGTCCGGCACACCTCCCAGCCTCCTGCCCAGGGCTCTGGTAAGCCAAGCGGCGGCGTCGGCCATAGTGGACCGTGGTCCAACCTTGCTCCATTATTAGGATTTTGCCTTTGTTATTTATGTAATAAAATTATTTATGTTTTTATGTGCAATAAAGAAAATTTGATGAACAAAATTGGTTTTATTATAAACAAAATTGGTTTTATTAAAACAGTTTTTATGGCCAATATAATGAAAGTGTGCCCTGACAACGTTTCGGCCGCATGGGCCTTCTTCAGGTCTGGCACACAAACAAAAAATGAAAAATTGCTAAATTTATTGAATGTATTTACTGCTGAGTTGTTTACCCTTTGCTCTCCCTAAATGCACTGAGCGTCTGTCGCCCTGCACGTCTATTTATATCCTCTGTTCGGTTCGAATTTTTATTTTCAAATTTACGTTTTTGTTTTTGACTTTTTTTCTTTTTGGAAATAAAACTGTGTTTTTCGACTTTGTCTTTTTGGAAATGAAACTGGTTTTAGCCTTAATGAAAGTGTTCTATTTACAATTTATTGTTATGAAATAGGAATGTGAACATTGTGTTGACTTGTTTTTTCAAAAAAATTTTTTTTATTATTTTCCTATTTTTTATTATTATATATTTTTTTATTATATTCTTTTATTTTTGGTGTTGCTTCTCGTTTTTCTTACTACAGGTGAGTGGATTATTAAGGTAGGTATTTATACATGCATATAAAATGCCTATTAAAAATTTTTTCGTTGATTGCTTTTTGTGATTTTTTACCTTTTGTGATTTTTTAGCGGGCGTGGTCCGGGGACCAGAGGCGTGGACTACAGGTAAGTGGATTATGCAGGTAGGCATTTATATACATGTATAATTTGTTGATTTTTTTTCCTTTTTTTGTTTGTTGTTGATTTTTTTCTTTTTTTTGTTTTTCAGTGAGCCTGGACCGGGGACCAGAGGCGTGGCACCAATTTGAGGTGAGTATACAAAGTAAGTATCTAAGGTAAGTGGGTCCGAATCAATCTTAAATTTTATTAGTGGGTCCGAATTATTCTGATTAAATTTCAATTACATTTTATTAAGGTGAGTGAGGCCGAATTACTTTATACAAATTTTTGGATAAATTTATCCTAATTATGTAAATTGAGTCTGCCGTTTGGAATAACTGTTCCTAGTGGGATGTATACAGGGATTGGATTCGGGGTAGGGTTAGGGTTAGGGTTAGGGTTAGGGTTAGGGTTAGGGTTAGGGTTGGGGGTTAGGGTTGGGGTTGGGGTTAGGGTAGGATGAGGGTGTGAGCAGGCCTGGATTAAAACGTTCCCCACAATAGACTTCACCACAAATGAGATCATGAAGGCTTGACTCCCAGTGGATCATCATCCTGGCTGCGGTGTCAGCCGTCCATTGGAGCTGGTCCTGTTGGACCTGGAACTGCCCGTGTGGTAGCTGGGGAAGCTGTGTAACATCCTCACGTTCTTTGACCCATTCGTTGACCATGTTGAGGTTCTCTTTTTCCCAGTCTGGCAGGAGGTCCGAGTAGTGGATGTAAGGGATGACGATGATCGCATAAGGGAACCTGACATCGAGGGAATTGAGCATCCTCTGGATCGACTTAATGGTCGTCTCCTTAACCTTATTGGCCCTGTCATAAATGCCAAACGCCAAGATAATGACATCCATATAGTCGTCGTGTTTCACCAGAGCATTGTCCAGGTAAGTATGGCCGTGCCGAAACAAGCCCTCCGGTATACTAACCCTTTGCATTTCGTGGTCTATAGGGGCCGGCAATTGGCTCACATTGGAGTCACCCACAATGATCCACTTCGATGTGATTGGGTCGGTCACCCGACCTTGGGGGTTTCGCGCTTTCCGGTGTCCAGGTGGTATTGGTTCCACCGGGGGGGCCAAACTCTGGACCCCCACGGAAGGACCAGGCGACGCGACCCAAGCCTCCGTCTCGCAACCACCAGGCCGGGAATCCCCAGCAGGTGGGGTCAGGAGAACCCGGTCGGTTTTGGCCTTGACCTTGCCCGGGGGCTGGGGAGACTCCAGCGGCTGACTCGGAAACGGCGGTGGTAACACCACACCATTGTCCTCATCCTCCACTGTATCATCCAGCCCCGAGACCAAACTTGGTGTCGGTGTAGTCTGGGACAGGACCGGTGCCAACAGGGCCACGGGTACCGGCACCTGACTTGGTGCCGGCGACGACCGGGTCTGAATCGGCGTCAACAGAGTCACGGGCTCCGTCAATGGAGTCACGGGCCCCGGATCTGGACCTGGTGTTGGAGGAGAAGTCGGGCTCGGTGAAGCAGGGGATGGATCTACCGTGTTCGCCCTGACCTGCTCCGCAACATAGTCCAAAGTGGCCTGCGAGAGCCGCGGAAAATTCCGTCTGGCCCACCTCGTCGCCACCGCAAAGGCAGCTTCCCATTCTGGGGTAATGAGTGTCTGCAGGTCCTTCACAAGCTGGGCAAGACAGGTCAAGTAATGGTCGGTCAAAATTTGGCATGTTGTGTGGCCCCAATTTTGAGCATTGCCCATGATCAGGTCCAATGCATCCCCGGCAGGGAATGCTGGCCTGACCATGGTCGCCAAAACCTGCACCATCCTTGCAATCATTCGCGGTTGCGGGGCTCCACTCTCAGGGTCTACATTCCGCAGATGATGTGTCACTTTAATGATGTTGTGCAACTTTCGGACTAGGAGGCCAAAATGGGCATCGGCTTGTTGCCATCTATTGGCCGGAGCCTCACCTCGGGTGCCACGTGCACCAGGAGGCGGTCTACGACCTTGGCGAACCACCGTAGCATACGAGCGAACCCTGAGGCCGGAGTGGCCGGGGGGCACCGGAGGAGGCGCTGGCTGGTTAGGATTACGATGGGAGCCCCCCCTCCCATAGGAAGGAGGGGCAAAAGCACGGTCCATCCGTCCGGCACACCTCCCAGCCTCCTGCCCAGGGCTCTGGTAAGCCAAGCGGCGGCGTCGGCCATAGTGGACCGTGGTCCAACCTTGCTCCATTATTAGGATTTTGCCTTTGTTATTTATGTAATAAAATTATTTATGTTTTTATGTGCAATAAAGAAAATTTGATGAACAAAATTGGTTTTATTATAAACAAAATTGGTTTTATTAAAACAGTTTTTATGGCCAATATAATGAAAGTGTGCCCTGACAACGTTTCGGCCGCATGGGCCTTCTTCAGGTCTGGCACACAAACAAAAAATGAAAAATTGCTAAATTTATTGAATGTATTTACTGCTGAGTTGTTTACCCTTTGCTCTCCCTAAATGCACTGAGCGTCTGTCGCCCTGCACGTCTATTTATATCCTCTGTTCGGTTCGAATTTTTATTTTCAAATTTACGTTTTTGTTTTTGACTTTTTTTCTTTTTGGAAATAAAACTGTGTTTTTCGACTTTGTCTTTTTGGAAATGAAACTGGTTTTAGCCTTAATGAAAGTGTTCTATTTACAATTTATTGTTATGAAATAGGAATGTGAACATTGTGTTGACTTGTTTTTTCAAAAAAATTTTTTTTATTATTTTCCTATTTTTTATTATTATATATTTTTTTATTATATTCTTTTATTTTTGGTGTTGCTTCTCGTTTTTCTTACTACAGGTGAGTGGATTATTAAGGTAGGTATTTATACATGCATATAAAATGCCTATTAAAAATTTTTTCGTTGATTGCTTTTTGTGATTTTTTACCTTTTGTGATTTTTTAGCGGGCGTGGTCCGGGGACCAGAGGCGTGGACTACAGGTAAGTGGATTATGCAGGTAGGCATTTATATACATGTATAATTTGTTGATTTTTTTTCCTTTTTTTGTTTGTTGTTGATTTTTTTCTTTTTTTTGTTTTTCAGTGAGCCTGGACCGGGGACCAGAGGCGTGGCACCAATTTGAGGTGAGTATACAAAGTAAGTATCTAAGGTAAGTGGGTCCGAATCAATCTTAAATTTTATTAGTGGGTCCGAATTATTCTGATTAAATTTCAATTACATTTTATTAAGGTGAGTGAGGCCGAATTACTTTATACAAATTTTTGGATAAATTTATCCTAATTATGTAAATTGAGTCTGCCGTTTGGAATAACTGTTCCTAGTGGGATGTATACAGGGATTGGATTCGGGGTAGGGTTAGGGTTAGGGTTAGGGTTAGGGTTAGGGTTAGGGTTAGGGTTGGGGGTTAGGGTTGGGGTTGGGGTTAGGGTAGGATGAGGGTGTGAGCAGGCCTGGATTAAAACGTTCCCCACAATAGACTTCACCACAAATGAGATCATGAAGGCTTGACTCCCAGTGGATCATCATCCTGGCTGCGGTGTCAGCCGTCCATTGGAGCTGGTCCTGTTGGACCTGGAACTGCCCGTGTGGTAGCTGGGGAAGCTGTGTAACATCCTCACGTTCTTTGACCCATTCGTTGACCATGTTGAGGTTCTCTTTTTCCCAGTCTGGCAGGAGGTCCGAGTAGTGGATGTAAGGGATGACGATGATCGCATAAGGGAACCTGACATCGAGGGAATTGAGCATCCTCTGGATCGACTTAATGGTCGTCTCCTTAACCTTATTGGCCCTGTCATAAATGCCAAACGCCAAGATAATGACATCCATATAGTCGTCGTGTTTCACCAGAGCATTGTCCAGGTAAGTATGGCCGTGCCGAAACAAGCCCTCCGGTATACTAACCCTTTGCATTTCGTGGTCTATAGGGGCCGGCAATTGGCTCACATTGGAGTCACCCACAATGATCCACTTCGATGTGATTGGGTCGGTCACCCGACCTTGGGGGTTTCGCGCTTTCCGGTGTCCAGGTGGTATTGGTTCCACCGGGGGGGCCAAACTCTGGACCCCCACGGAAGGACCAGGCGACGCGACCCAAGCCTCCGTCTCGCAACCACCAGGCCGGGAATCCCCAGCAGGTGGGGTCAGGAGAACCCGGTCGGTTTTGGCCTTGACCTTGCCCGGGGGCTGGGGAGACTCCAGCGGCTGACTCGGAAACGGCGGTGGTAACACCACACCATTGTCCTCATCCTCCACTGTATCATCCAGCCCCGAGACCAAACTTGGTGTCGGTGTAGTCTGGGACAGGACCGGTGCCAACAGGGCCACGGGTACCGGCACCTGACTTGGTGCCGGCGACGACCGGGTCTGAATCGGCGTCAACAGAGTCACGGGCTCCGTCAATGGAGTCACGGGCCCCGGATCTGGACCTGGTGTTGGAGGAGAAGTCGGGCTCGGTGAAGCAGGGGATGGATCTACCGTGTTCGCCCTGACCTGCTCCGCAACATAGTCCAAAGTGGCCTGCGAGAGCCGCGGAAAATTCCGTCTGGCCCACCTCGTCGCCACCGCAAAGGCAGCTTCCCATTCTGGGGTAATGAGTGTCTGCAGGTCCTTCACAAGCTGGGCAAGACAGGTCAAGTAATGGTCGGTCAAAATTTGGCATGTTGTGTGGCCCCAATTTTGAGCATTGCCCATGATCAGGTCCAATGCATCCCCGGCAGGGAATGCTGGCCTGACCAATGGTCGCCAAAACCTGCACCATCCTTGCAATCATTCGCGGTTGCGGGGCTCCACTCTCAGGGTCTACATTCCGCAGATGATGTGTCACTTTAATGATGTTGTGCAACTTTCGGACTAGGAGGCCAAAATGGGCATCGGCTTGTTGCCATCTATTGGCCGGAGCCTCACCTCGGGTGCCACGTGCACCAGGAGGCGGTCTACGACCTTGGCGAACCACCGTAGCATACGAGCGAACCCTGAGGCCGGAGTGGCCGGGGGGCACCGGAGGAGGCGCTGGCTGGTTAGGATTACGATGGGAGCCCCCCCTCCCATAGGAAGGAGGGGCAAAAGCACGGTCCATCCGTCCGGCACACCTCCCAGCCTCCTGCCCAGGGCTCTGGTAAGCCAAGCGGCGGCGTCGGCCATAGTGGACCGTGGTCCAACCTTGCTCCATTATTAGGATTTTGCCTTTGTTATTTATGTAATAAAATTATTTATGTTTTTATGTGCAATAAAGAAAATTTGATGAACAAAATTGGTTTTATTATAAACAAAATTGGTTTTATTAAAACAGTTTTTATGGCCAATATAATGAAAGTGTGCCCTGACAACGTTTCGGCCGCATGGGCCTTCTTCAGGTCTGGCACACAAACAAAAAATGAAAAATTGCTAAATTTATTGAATGTATTTACTGCTGAGTTGTTTACCCTTTGCTCTCCCTAAATGCACTGAGCGTCTGTCGCCCTGCACGTCTATTTATATCCTCTGTTCGGTTCGAATTTTTATTTTCAAATTTACGTTTTTGTTTTTGACTTTTTTTCTTTTTGGAAATAAAACTGTGTTTTTCGACTTTGTCTTTTTGGAAATGAAACTGGTTTTAGCCTTAATGAAAGTGTTCTATTTACAATTTATTGTTATGAAATAGGAATGTGAACATTGTGTTGACTTGTTTTTTCAAAAAATTTTTTTTATTATTTTCCTATTTTTTATTATTATATATTTTTTTATTATATTCTTTTATTTTTGGTGTTGCTTCTCGTTTTTCTTACTACAGGTGAGTGGATTATTAAGGTAGGTATTTATACATGCATATAAAATGCCTATTAAAAATTTTTTCGTTGATTGCTTTTTGTGATTTTTTACCTTTTGTGATTTTTTAGCGGGCGTGGTCCGGGGACCAGAGGCGTGGACTACAGGTAAGTGGATTATGCAGGTAGGCATTTATATACATGTATAATTTGTTGATTTTTTTTCCTTTTTTTGTTTGTTGTTGATTTTTTTCTTTTTTTTGTTTTTCAGTGAGCCTGGACCGGGGACCAGAGGCGTGGCACCAATTTGAGGTGAGTATACAAAGTAAGTATCTAAGGTAAGTGGGTCCGAATCAATCTTAAATTTTATTAGTGGGTCCGAATTATTCTGATTAAATTTCAATTACATTTTATTAAGGTGAGTGAGGCCGAATTACTTTATACAAATTTTTGGATAAATTTATCCTAATTATGTAAATTGAGTCTGCCGTTTGGAATAACTGTTCCTAGTGGGATGTATACAGGGATTGGATTCGGGGTAGGGTTAGGGTTAGGGTTAGGGTTAGGGTTAGGGTTGGGGGTTAGGGTTGGGGTTGGGGTTAGGGTAGGATGAGGGTGTGAGCAGGCCTGGATTAAAACGTTCCCCACAATAGACTTCACCACAAATGAGATCATGAAGGCTTGACTCCCAGTGGATCATCATCCTGGCTGCGGTGTCAGCCGTCCATTGGAGCTGGTCCTGTTGGACCTGGAACTGCCCGTGTGGTAGCTGGGGAAGCTGTGTAACATCCTCACGTTCTTTGACCCATTCGTTGACCATGTTGAGG
The DNA here is from genome assembly GCF_033458585.1 of Syngnathus typhle. Taxonomy (NCBI): domain Eukaryota; kingdom Metazoa; phylum Chordata; class Actinopteri; order Syngnathiformes; family Syngnathidae; genus Syngnathus; species Syngnathus typhle. Next base: position 108,743 of record NW_026872051.1, read on the forward strand.
TTCTCTTTTTCCCAGTCTGGCAGGAGGTCCGAGTAGTGGATGTAAGGGATGACGATGATCGCATAAGGGAACCTGACATCGAGGGAATTGAGCATCCTCTGGATCGACTTAATGGTCGTCTCCTTAACCTTATTGGCCCTGTCATAAATGCCAAACGCCAAGATAATGACATCCATATAGTCGTCGTGTTTCACCAGAGCATTGTCCAGGTAAGTATGGCCGTGCCGAAACAAGCCCTCCGGTATACTAACCCTTTGCATTTCGTGGTCTATAGGGGCCGGCAATTGGCTCACATTGGAGTCACCCACAATGATCCACTTCGATGTGATTGGGTCGGTCACCCGACCTTGGGGGTTTCGCGCTTTCCGGTGTCCAGGTGGTATTGGTTCCACCGGGGGGGCCAAACTCTGGATCCCCACGGAAGGACCAGGCGACGCGACCCAAGCCTCCGTCTCGCAACCACCAGGCCGGGAATCCCCAGCAGGTGGGGTCAGGAGAACCCGGTCGGTTTTGGCCTTGACCTTGCCCGGGGGCTGGGGAGACTCCAGCGGCTGACTCGGAAACGGCGGTGGTAACACCACACCATTGTCCTCATCCTCCACTGTATCATCCAGCCCCGAGACCAAACTTGGTGTCGGTGTAGTCTGGGACAGGACCGGTGCCAACAGGGCCACGGGTACCGGCACCTGACTTGGTGCCGGCGACGACCGGGTCTGAATCGGCGTCAACAGAGTCACGGGCTCCGTCAATGGAGTCACGGGCCCCGGATCTGGACCTGGTGTTGGAGGAGAAGTCGGGCTCGGTGAAGCAGGGGATGGATCTACCGTGTTCGCCCTGACCTGCTCCGCAACATAGTCCAAAGTGGCCTGCGAGAGCCGCGGAAAATTCCGTCTGGCCCACCTCGTCGCCACCGCAAAGGCAGCTTCCCATTCTGGGGTAATGAGTGTCTGCAGGTCCTTCACAAGCTGGGCAAGACAGGTCAAGTAATGGTCGGTCAAAATTTGGCATGTTGTGTGGCCCCAATTTTGAGCATTGCCCATGATCAGGTCCAATGCATCCCCGGCAGGGAATGCTGGCCTGACCATGGTCGCCAAAACCTGCACCATCCTTGCAATCATTCGCGGTTGCGGGGCTCCACTCTCAGGGTCTACATTCCGCAGATGATGTGTCACTTTAATGATGTTGTGCAACTTTCGGACTAGGAGGCCAAAATGGGCATCGGCTTGTTGCCATCTATTGGCCGGAGCCTCACCTCGGGTGCCACGTGCACCAGGAGGCGGTCTACGACCTTGGCGAACCACCGTAGCATACGAGCGAACCCTGAGGCCGGAGTGGCCGGGGGGCACCGGAGGAGGCGCTGGCTGGTTAGGATTACGATGGGAGCCCCCCCTCCCATAGGAAGGAGGGGCAAAAGCACGGTCCATCCGTCCGGCACACCTCCCAGCCTCCTGCCCAGGGCTCTGGTAAGCCAAGCGGCGGCGTCGGCCATAGTGGACCGTGGTCCAACCTTGCTCCATTATTAGGATTTTGCCTTTGTTATTTATGTAATAAAATTATTTATGTTTTTATGTGCAATAAAGAAAATTTGATGAACAAAATTGGTTTTATTATAAACAAAATTGGTTTTATTAAAACAGTTTTTATGGCCAATATAATGAAAGTGTGCCCTGACAACGTTTCGGCCGCATGGGCCTTCTTCAGGTCTGGCACACAAACAAAAAATGAAAAATTGCTAAATTTATTGAATGTATTTACTGCTGAGTTGTTTACCCTTTGCTCTCCCTAAATGCACTGAGCGTCTGTCGCCCTGCACGTCTATTTATATCCTCTGTTCGGTTCGAATTTTTATTTTCAAATTTACGTTTTTGTTTTTGACTTTTTTTCTTTTTGGAAATAAAACTGTGTTTTTCGACTTTGTCTTTTTGGAAATGAAACTGGTTTTAGCCTTAATGAAAGTGTTCTATTTACAATTTATTGTTATGAAATAGGAATGTGAACATTGTGTTGACTTGTTTTTTCAAAAAATTTTTTTTATTATTTTCCTATTTTTTATTATTATATATTTTTTTATTATATTCTTTTATTTTTGGTGTTGCTTCTCGTTTTTCTTACTACAGGTGAGTGGATTATTAAGGTAGGTATTTATACATGCATATAAAATGCCTATTAAAAATTTTTTCGTTGATTGCTTTTTGTGATTTTTTACCTTTTGTGATTTTTTAGCGGGCGTGGTCCGGGGACCAGAGGCGTGGACTACAGGTAAGTGGATTATGCAGGTAGGCATTTATATACATGTATAATTTGTTGATTTTTTTTCCTTTTTTTGTTTGTTGTTGATTTTTTTCTTTTTTTTGTTTTTCAGTGAGCCTGGACCGGGGACCAGAGGCGTGGCACCAATTTGAGGTGAGTATACAAAGTAAGTATCTAAGGTAAGTGGGTCCGAATCAATCTTAAATTTTATTAGTGGGTCCGAATTATTCTGATTAAATTTCAATTACATTTTATTAAGGTGAGTGAGGCCGAATTACTTTATACAAATTTTTGGATAAATTTATCCTAATTATGTAAATTGAGTCTGCCGTTTGGAATAACTGTTCCTAGTGGGATGTATACAGGGATTGGATTCGGGGTAGGGTTAGGGTTAGGGTTAGGGTTAGGGTTAGGGTTGGGGGTTAGGGTTGGGGTTGGGGTTAGGGTAGGATGAGGGTGTGAGCAGGCCTGGATTAAAACGTTCCCCACAATAGACTTCACCACAAATGAGATCATGAAGGCTTGACTCCCAGTGGATCATCATCCTGGCTGCGGTGTCAGCCGTCCATTGGAGCTGGTCCTGTTGGACCTGGAACTGCCCGTGTGGTAGCTGGGGAAGCTGTGTAACATCCTCACGTTCTTTGACCCATTCGTTGACCATGTTGAGGTTCTCTTTTTCCCAGTCTGGCAGGAGGTCCGAGTAGTGGATGTAAGGGATGACGATGATCGCATAAGGGAACCTGACATCGAGGGAATTGAGCATCCTCTGGATCGACTTAATGGTCGTCTCCTTAACCTTATTGGCCCTGTCATAAATGCCAAACGCCAAGATAATGACATCCATATAGTCGTCGTGTTTCACCAGAGCATTGTCCAGGTAAGTATGGCCGTGCCGAAACAAGCCCTCCGGTATACTAACCCTTTGCATTTCGTGGTCTATAGGGGCCGGCAATTGGCTCACATTGGAGTCACCCACAATGATCCACTTCGATGTGATTGGGTCGGTCACCCGACCTTGGGGGTTTCGCGCTTTCCGGTGTCCAGGTGGTATTGGTTCCACCGGGGGGGCCAAACTCTGGATCCCCACGGAAGGACCAGGCGACGCGACCCAAGCCTCCGTCTCGCAACCACCAGGCCGGGAATCCCCAGCAGGTGGGGTCAGGAGAACCCGGTCGGTTTTGGCCTTGACCTTGCCCGGGGGCTGGGGAGACTCCAGCGGCTGACTCGGAAACGGCGGTGGTAACACCACACCATTGTCCTCATCCTCCACTGTATCATCCAGCCCCGAGACCAAACTTGGTGTCGGTGTAGTCTGGGACAGGACCGGTGCCAACAGGGCCACGGGTACCGGCACCTGACTTGGTGCCGGCGACGACCGGGTCTGAATCGGCGTCAACAGAGTCACGGGCTCCGTCAATGGAGTCACGGGCCCCGGATCTGGACCTGGTGTTGGAGGAGAAGTCGGGCTCGGTGAAGCAGGGGATGGATCTACCGTGTTCGCCCTGACCTGCTCCGCAACATAGTCCAAAGTGGCCTGCGAGAGCCGCGGAAAATTCCGTCTGGCCCACCTCGTCGCCACCGCAAAGGCAGCTTCCCATTCTGGGGTAATGAGTGTCTGCAGGTCCTTCACAAGCTGGGCAAGACAGGTCAAGTAATGGTCGGTCAAAATTTGGCATGTTGTGTGGCCCCAATTTTGAGCATTGCCCATGATCAGGTCCAATGCATCCCCGGCAGGGAATGCTGGCCTGACCATGGTCGCCAAAACCTGCACCATCCTTGCAATCATTCGCGGTTGCGGGGCTCCACTCTCAGGGTCTACATTCCGCAGATGATGTGTCACTTTAATGATGTTGTGCAACTTTCGGACTAGGAGGCCAAAATGGGCATCGGCTTGTTGCCATCTATTGGCCGGAGCCTCACCTCGGGTGCCACGTGCACCAGGAGGCGGTCTACGACCTTGGCGAACCACCGTAGCATACGAGCGAACCCTGAGGCCGGAGTGGCCGGGGGGCACCGGAGGAGGCGCTGGCTGGTTAGGATTACGATGGGAGCCCCCCCTCCCATAGGAAGGAGGGGCAAAAGCACGGTCCATCCGTCCGGCACACCTCCCAGCCTCCTGCCCAGGGCTCTGGTAAGCCAAGCGGCGGCGTCGGCCATAGTGGACCGTGGTCCAACCTTGCTCCATTATTAGGATTTTGCCTTTGTTATTTATGTAATAAAATTATTTATGTTTTTATGTGCAATAAAGAAAATTTGATGAACAAAATTGGTTTTATTATAAACAAAATTGGTTTTATTAAAACAGTTTTTATGGCCAATATAATGAAAGTGTGCCCTGACAACGTTTCGGCCGCATGGGCCTTCTTCAGGTCTGGCACACAAACAAAAAATGAAAAATTGCTAAATTTATTGAATGTATTTACTGCTGAGTTGTTTACCCTTTGCTCTCCCTAAATGCACTGAGCGTCTGTCGCCCTGCACGTCTATTTATATCCTCTGTTCGGTTCGAATTTTTATTTTCAAATTTACGTTTTTGTTTTTGACTTTTTTTCTTTTTGGAAATAAAACTGTGTTTTTCGACTTTGTCTTTTTGGAAATGAAACTGGTTTTAGCCTTAATGAAAGTGTTCTATTTACAATTTATTGTTATGAAATAGGAATGTGAACATTGTGTTGACTTGTTTTTTCAAAAAATTTTTTTTATTATTTTCCTATTTTTTATTATTATATATTTTTTTATTATATTCTTTTATTTTTGGTGTTGCTTCTCGTTTTTCTTACTACAGGTGAGTGGATTATTAAGGTAGGTATTTATACATGCATATAAAATGCCTATTAAAAATTTTTTCGTTGATTGCTTTTTGTGATTTTTTACCTTTTGTGATTTTTTAGCGGGCGTGGTCCGGGGACCAGAGGCGTGGACTACAGGTAAGTGGATTATGCAGGTAGGCATTTATATACATGTATAATTTGTTGATTTTTTTTCCTTTTTTTGTTTGTTGTTGATTTTTTTCTTTTTTTTGTTTTTCAGTGAGCCTGGACCGGGGACCAGAGGCGTGGCACCAATTTGAGGTGAGTATACAAAGTAAGTATCTAAGGTAAGTGGGTCCGAATCAATCTTAAATTTTATTAGTGGGTCCGAATTATTCTGATTAAATTTCAATTACATTTTATTAAGGTGAGTGAGGCCGAATTACTTTATACAAATTTTTGGATAAATTTATCCTAATTATGTAAATTGAGTCTGCCGTTTGGAATAACTGTTCCTAGTGGGATGTATACAGGGATTGGATTCGGGGTAGGGTTAGGGTTAGGGTTAGGGTTAGGGTTAGGGTTGGGGGTTAGGGTTGGGGTTGGGGTTAGGGTAGGATGAGGGTGTGAGCAGGCCTGGATTAAAACGTTCCCCACAATAGACTTCACCACAAATGAGATCATGAAGGCTTGACTCCCAGTGGATCATCATCCTGGCTGCGGTGTCAGCCGTCCATTGGAGCTGGTCCTGTTGGACCTGGAACTGCCCGTGTGGTAGCTGGGGAAGCTGTGTAACATCCTCACGTTCTTTGACCCATTCGTTGACCATGTTGAGGTTCTCTTTTTCCCAGTCTGGCAGGAGGTCCGAGTAGTGGATGTAAGGGATGACGATGATCGCATAAGGGAACCTGACATCGAGGGAATTGAGCATCCTCTGGATCGACTTAATGGTCGTCTCCTTAACCTTATTGGCCCTGTCATAAATGCCAAACGCCAAGATAATGACATCCATATAGTCGTCGTGTTTCACCAGAGCATTGTCCAGGTAAGTATGGCCGTGCCGAAACAAGCCCTCCGGTATACTAACCCTTTGCATTTCGTGGTCTATAGGGGCCGGCAATTGGCTCACATTGGAGTCACCCACAATGATCCACTTCGATGTGATTGGGTCGGTCACCCGACCTTGGGGGTTTCGCGCTTTCCGGTGTCCAGGTGGTATTGGTTCCACCGGGGGGGCCAAACTCTGGATCCCCACGGAAGGACCAGGCGACGCGACCCAAGCCTCCGTCTCGCAACCACCAGGCCGGGAATCCCCAGCAGGTGGGGTCAGGAGAACCCGGTCGGTTTTGGCCTTGACCTTGCCCGGGGGCTGGGGAGACTCCAGCGGCTGACTCGGAAACGGCGGTGGTAACACCACACCATTGTCCTCATCCTCCACTGTATCATCCAGCCCCGAGACCAAACTTGGTGTCGGTGTAGTCTGGGACAGGACCGGTGCCAACAGGGCCACGGGTACCGGCACCTGACTTGGTGCCGGCGACGACCGGGTCTGAATCGGCGTCAACAGAGTCACGGGCTCCGTCAATGGAGTCACGGGCCCCGGATCTGGACCTGGTGTTGGAGGAGAAGTCGGGCTCGGTGAAGCAGGGGATGGATCTACCGTGTTCGCCCTGACCTGCTCCGCAACATAGTCCAAAGTGGCCTGCGAGAGCCGCGGAAAATTCCGTCTGGCCCACCTCGTCGCCACCGCAAAGGCAGCTTCCCATTCTGGGGTAATGAGTGTCTGCAGGTCCTTCACAAGCTGGGCAAGACAGGTCAAGTAATGGTCGGTCAAAATTTGGCATGTTGTGTGGCCCCAATTTTGAGCATTGCCCATGATCAGGTCCAATGCATCCCCGGCAGGGAATGCTGGCCTGACCATGGTCGCCAAAACCTGCACCATCCTTGCAATCATTCGCGGTTGCGGGGCTCCACTCTCAGGGTCTACATTCCGCAGATGATGTGTCACTTTAATGATGTTGTGCAACTTTCGGACTAGGAGGCCAAAATGGGCATCGGCTTGTTGCCATCTATTGGCCGGAGCCTCACCTCGGGTGCCACGTGCACCAGGAGGCGGTCTACGACCTTGGCGAACCACCGTAGCATACGAGCGAACCCTGAGGCCGGAGTGGCCGGGGGGCACCGGAGGAGGCGCTGGCTGGTTAGGATTACGATGGGAGCCCCCCCTCCCATAGGAAGGAGGGGCAAAAGCACGGTCCATCCGTCCGGCACACCTCCCAGCCTCCTGCCCAGGGCTCTGGTAAGCCAAGCGGCGGCGTCGGCCATAGTGGACCGTGGTCCAACCTTGCTCCATTATTAGGATTTTGCCTTTGTTATTTATGTAATAAAATTATTTATGTTTTTATGTGCAATAAAGAAAATTTGATGAACAAAATTGGTTTTATTATAAACAAAATTGGTTTTATTAAAACAGTTTTTATGGCCAATATAATGAAAGTGTGCCCTGACAACGTTTCGGCCGCATGGGCCTTCTTCAGGTCTGGCACACAAACAAAAAATGAAAAATTGCTAAATTTATTGAATGTATTTACTGCTGAGTTGTTTACCCTTTGCTCTCCCTAAATGCACTGAGCGTCTGTCGCCCTGCACGTCTATTTATATCCTCTGTTCGGTTCGAATTTTTATTTTCAAATTTACGTTTTTGTTTTTGACTTTTTTTCTTTTTGGAAATAAAACTGTGTTTTTCGACTTTGTCTTTTTGGAAATGAAACTGGTTTTAGCCTTAATGAAAGTGTTCTATTTACAATTTATTGTTATGAAATAGGAATGTGAACATTGTGTTGACTTGTTTTTTCAAAAAATTTTTTTTATTATTTTCCTATTTTTTATTATTATATATTTTTTTATTATATTCTTTTATTTTTGGTGTTGCTTCTCGTTTTTCTTACTACAGGTGAGTGGATTATTAAGGTAGGTATTTATACATGCATATAAAATGCCTATTAAAAATTTTTTCGTTGATTGCTTTTTGTGATTTTTTACCTTTTGTGATTTTTTAGCGGGCGTGGTCCGGGGACCAGAGGCGTGGACTACAGGTAAGTGGATTATGCAGGTAGGCATTTATATACATGTATAATTTGTTGATTTTTTTTCCTTTTTTTGTTTGTTGTTGATTTTTTTCTTTTTTTTGTTTTTCAGTGAGCCTGGACCGGGGACCAGAGGCGTGGCACCAATTTGAGGTGAGTATACAAAGTAAGTATCTAAGGTAAGTGGGTCCGAATCAATCTTAAATTTTATTAGTGGGTCCGAATTATTCTGATTAAATTTCAATTACATTTTATTAAGGTGAGTGAGGCCGAATTACTTTATACAAATTTTTGGATAAATTTATCCTAATTATGTAAATTGAGTCTGCCGTTTGGAATAACTGTTCCTAGTGGGATGTATACAGGGATTGGATTCGGGGTAGGGTTAGGGTTAGGGTTAGGGTTAGGGTTAGGGTTGGGGGTTAGGGTTGGGGTTGGGGTTAGGGTAGGATGAGGGTGTGAGCAGGCCTGGATTAAAACGTTCCCCACAATAGACTTCACCACAAATGAGATCATGAAGGCTTGACTCCCAGTGGATCATCATCCTGGCTGCGGTGTCAGCCGTCCATTGGAGCTGGTCCTGTTGGACCTGGAACTGCCCGTGTGGTAGCTGGGGAAGCTGTGTAACATCCTCACGTTCTTTGACCCATTCGTTGACCATGTTGAGGTTCTCTTTTTCCCAGTCTGGCAGGAGGTCCGAGTAGTGGATGTAAGGGATGACGATGATCGCATAAGGGAACCTGACATCGAGGGAATTGAGCATCCTCTGGATCGACTTAATGGTCGTCTCCTTAACCTTATTGGCCCTGTCATAAATGCCAAACGCCAAGATAATGACATCCATATAGTCGTCGTGTTTCACCAGAGCATTGTCCAGGTAAGTATGGCCGTGCCGAAACAAGCCCTCCGGTATACTAACCCTTTGCATTTCGTGGTCTATAGGGGCCGGCAATTGGCTCACATTGGAGTCACCCACAATGATCCACTTCGATGTGATTGGGTCGGTCACCCGACCTTGGGGGTTTCGCGCTTTCCGGTGTCCAGGTGGTATTGGTTCCACCGGGGGGGCCAAACTCTGGATCCCCACGGAAGGACCAGGCGACGCGACCCAAGCCTCCGTCTCGCAACCACCAGGCCGGGAATCCCCAGCAGGTGGGGTCAGGAGAACCCGGTCGGTTTTGGCCTTGACCTTGCCCGGGGGCTGGGGAGACTCCAGCGGCTGACTCGGAAACGGCGGTGGTAACACCACACCATTGTCCTCATCCTCCACTGTATCATCCAGCCCCGAGACCAAACTTGGTGTCGGTGTAGTCTGGGACAGGACCGGTGCCAACAGGGCCACGGGTACCGGCACCTGACTTGGTGCCGGCGACGACCGGGTCTGAATCGGCGTCAACAGAGTCACGGGCTCCGTCAATGGAGTCACGGGCCCCGGATCTGGACCTGGTGTTGGAGGAGAAGTCGGGCTCGGTGAAGCAGGGGATGGATCTACCGTGTTCGCCCTGACCTGCTCCGCAACATAGTCCAAAGTGGCCTGCGAGAGCCGCGGAAAATTCCGTCTGGCCCACCTCGTCGCCACCGCAAAGGCAGCTTCCCATTCTGGGGTAATGAGTGTCTGCAGGTCCTTCACAAGCTGGGCAAGACAGGTCAAGTAATGGTCGGTCAAAATTTGGCATGTTGTGTGGCCCCAATTTTGAGCATTGCCCATGATCAGGTCCAATGCATCCCCGGCAGGGAATGCTGGCCTGACCATGGTCGCCAAAACCTGCACCATCCTTGCAATCATTCGCGGTTGCGGGGCTCCACTCTCAGGGTCTACATTCCGCAGATGATGTGTCACTTTAATGATGTTGTGCAACTTTCGGACTAGGAGGCCAAAATGGGCATCGGCTTGTTGCCATCTATTGGCCGGAGCCTCACCTCGGGTGCCACGTGCACCAGGAGGCGGTCTACGACCTTGGCGAACCACCGTAGCATACGAGCGAACCCTGAGGCCGGAGTGGCCGGGGGGCACCGGAGGAGGCGCTGGCTGGTTAGGATTACGATGGGAGCCCCCCCTCCCATAGGAAGGAGGGGCAAAAGCACGGTCCATCCGTCCGGCACACCTCCCAGCCTCCTGCCCAGGGCTCTGGTAAGCCAAGCGGCGGCGTCGGCCATAGTGGACCGTGGTCCAACCTTGCTCCATTATTAGGATTTTGCCTTTGTTATTTATGTAATAAAATTATTTATGTTTTTATGTGCAATAAAGAAAATTTGATGAACAAAATTGGTTTTATTATAAACAAAATTGGTTTTATTAAAACAGTTTTTATGGCCAATATAATGAAAGTGTGCCCTGACAACGTTTCGGCCGCATGGGCCTTCTTCAGGTCTGGCACACAAACAAAAAATGAAAAATTGCTAAATTTATTGAATGTATTTACTGCTGAGTTGTTTACCCTTTGCTCTCCCTAAATGCACTGAGCGTCTGTCGCCCTGCACGTCTATTTATATCCTCTGTTCGGTTCGAATTTTTATTTTCAAATTTACGTTTTTGTTTTTGACTTTTTTTCTTTTTGGAAATAAAACTGTGTTTTTCGACTTTGTCTTTTTGGAAATGAAACTGGTTTTAGCCTTAATGAAAGTGTTCTATTTACAATTTATTGTTATGAAATAGGAATGTGAACATTGTGTTGACTTGTTTTTTCAAAAAATTTTTTTTATTATTTTCCTATTTTTTATTATTATATATTTTTTTATTATATTCTTTTATTTTTGGTGTTGCTTCTCGTTTTTCTTACTACAGGTGAGTGGATTATTAAGGTAGGTATTTATACATGCATATAAAATGCCTATTAAAAATTTTTTCGTTGATTGCTTTTTGTGATTTTTTACCTTTTGTGATTTTTTAGCGGGCGTGGTCCGGGGACCAGAGGCGTGGACTACAGGTAAGTGGATTATGCAGGTAGGCATTTATATACATGTATAATTTGTTGATTTTTTTTCCTTTTTTTGTTTGTTGTTGATTTTTTTCTTTTTTTTGTTTTTCAGTGAGCCTGGACCGGGGACCAGAGGCGTGGCACCAATTTGAGGTGAGTATACAAAGTAAGTATCTAAGGTAAGTGGGTCCGAATCAATCTTAAATTTTATTAGTGGGTCCGAATTATTCTGATTAAATTTCAATTACATTTTATTAAGGTGAGTGAGGCCGAATTACTTTATACAAATTTTTGGATAAATTTATCCTAATTATGTAAATTGAGTCTGCCGTTTGGAATAACTGTTCCTAGTGGGATGTATACAGGGATTGGATTCGGGGTAGGGTTAGGGTTAGGGTTAGGGTTAGGGTTAGGGTTGGGGGTTAGGGTTGGGGTTGGGGTTAGGGTAGGATGAGGGTGTGAGCAGGCCTGGATTAAAACGTTCCCCACAATAGACTTCACCACAAATGAGATCATGAAGGCTTGACTCCCAGTGGATCATCATCCTGGCTGCGGTGTCAGCCGTCCATTGGAGCTGGTCCTGTTGGACCTGGAACTGCCCGTGTGGTAGCTGGGGAAGCTGTGTAACATCCTCACGTTCTTTGACCCATTCGTTGACCATGTTGAGGTTCTCTTTTTCCCAGTCTGGCAGGAGGTCCGAGTAGTGGATGTAAGGGATGACGATGATCGCATAAGGGAACCTGACATCGAGGGAATTGAGCATCCTCTGGATCGACTTAATGGTCGTCTCCTTAACCTTATTGGCCCTGTCATAAATGCCAAACGCCAAGATAATGACATCCATATAGTCGTCGTGTTTCACCAGAGCATTGTCCAGGTAAGTATGGCCGTGCCGAAACAAGCCCTCCGGTATACTAACCCTTTGCATTTCGTGGTCTATAGGGGCCGGCAATTGGCTCACATTGGAGTCACCCACAATGATCCACTTCGATGTGATTGGGTCGGTCACCCGACCTTGGGGGTTTCGCGCTTTCCGGTGTCCAGGTGGTATTGGTTCCACCGGGGGGGCCAAACTCTGGATCCCCACGGAAGGACCAGGCGACGCGACCCAAGCCTCCGTCTCGCAACCACCAGGCCGGGAATCCCCAGCAGGTGGGGTCAGGAGAACCCGGTCGGTTTTGGCCTTGACCTTGCCCGGGGGCTGGGGAGACTCCAGCGGCTGACTCGGAAACGGCGGTGGTAACACCACACCATTGTCCTCATCCTCCACTGTATCATCCAGCCCCGAGACCAAACTTGGTGTCGGTGTAGTCTGGGACAGGACCGGTGCCAACAGGGCCACGGGTACCGGCACCTGACTTGGTGCCGGCGACGACCGGGTCTGAATCGGCGTCAACAGAGTCACGGGCTCCGTCAATGGAGTCACGGGCCCCGGATCTGGACCTGGTGTTGGAGGAGAAGTCGGGCTCGGTGAAGCAGGGGATGGATCTACCGTGTTCGCCCTGACCTGCTCCGCAACATAGTCCAAAGTGGCCTGCGAGAGCCGCGGAAAATTCCGTCTGGCCCACCTCGTCGCCACCGCAAAGGCAGCTTCCCATTCTGGGGTAATGAGTGTCTGCAGGTCCTTCACAAGCTGGGCAAGACAGGTCAAGTAATGGTCGGTCAAAATTTGGCATGTTGTGTGGCCCCAATTTTGAGCATTGCCCATGATCAGGTCCAATGCATCCCCGGCAGGGAATGCTGGCCTGACCATGGTCGCCAAAACCTGCACCATCCTTGCAATCATTCGCGGTTGCGGGGCTCCACTCTCAGGGTCTACATTCCGCAGATGATGTGTCACTTTAATGATGTTGTGCAACTTTCGGACTAGGAGGCCAAAATGGGCATCGGCTTGTTGCCATCTATTGGCCGGAGCCTCACCTCGGGTGCCACGTGCACCAGGAGGCGGTCTACGACCTTGGCGAACCACCGTAGCATACGAGCGAACCCTGAGGCCGGAGTGGCCGGGGGGCACCGGAGGAGGCGCTGGCTGGTTAGGATTACGATGGGAGCCCCCCCTCCCATAGGAAGGAGGGGCAAAAGCACGGTCCATCCGTCCGGCACACCTCCCAGCCTCCTGCCCAGGGCTCTGGTAAGCCAAGCGGCGGCGTCGGCCATAGTGGACCGTGGTCCAACCTTGCTCCATTATTAGGATTTTGCCTTTGTTATTTATGTAATAAAATTATTTATGTTTTTATGTGCAATAAAGAAAATTTGATGAACAAAATTGGTTTTATTATAAACAAAATTGGTTTTATTAAAACAGTTTTTATGGCCAATATAATGAAAGTGTGCCCTGACAACGTTTCGGCCGCATGGGCCTTCTTCAGGTCTGGCACACAAACAAAAAATGAAAAATTGCTAAATTTATTGAATGTATTTACTGCTGAGTTGTTTACCCTTTGCTCTCCCTAAATGCACTGAGCGTCTGTCGCCCTGCACGTCTATTTATATCCTCTGTTCGGTTCGAATTTTTATTTTCAAATTTACGTTTTTGTTTTTGACTTTTTTTCTTTTTGGAAATAAAACTGTGTTTTTCGACTTTGTCTTTTTGGAAATGAAACTGGTTTTAGCCTTAATGAAAGTGTTCTATTTACAATTTATTGTTATGAAATAGGAATGTGAACATTGTGTTGACTTGTTTTTTCAAAAAATTTTTTTTATTATTTTCCTATTTTTTATTATTATATATTTTTTTATTATATTCTTTTATTTTTGGTGTTGCTTCTCGTTTTTCTTACTACAGGTGAGTGGATTATTAAGGTAGGTATTTATACATGCATATAAAATGCCTATTAAAAATTTTTTCGTTGATTGCTTTTTGTGATTTTTTACCTTTTGTGATTTTTTAGCGGGCGTGGTCCGGGGACCAGAGGCGTGGACTACAGGTAAGTGGATTATGCAGGTAGGCATTTATATACATGTATAATTTGTTGATTTTTTTTCCTTTTTTTGTTTGTTGTTGATTTTTTTCTTTTTTTTGTTTTTCAGTGAGCCTGGACCGGGGACCAGAGGCGTGGCACCAATTTGAGGTGAGTATACAAAGTAAGTATCTAAGGTAAGTGGGTCCGAATCAATCTTAAATTTTATTAGTGGGTCCGAATTATTCTGATTAAATTTCAATTACATTTTATTAAGGTGAGTGAGGCCGAATTACTTTATACAAATTTTTGGATAAATTTATCCTAATTATGTAAATTGAGTCTGCCGTTTGGAATAACTGTTCCTAGTGGGATGTATACAGGGATTGGATTCGGGGTAGGGTTAGGGTTAGGGTTAGGGTTAGGGTTAGGGTTGGGGGTTAGGGTTGGGGTTGGGGTTAGGGTAGGATGAGGGTGTGAGCAGGCCTGGATTAAAACGTTCCCCACAATAGACTTCACCACAAATGAGATCATGAAGGCTTGACTCCCAGTGGATCATCATCCTGGCTGCGGTGTCAGCCGTCCATTGGAGCTGGTCCTGTTGGACCTGGAACTGCCCGTGTGGTAGCTGGGGAAGCTGTGTAACATCCTCACGTTCTTTGACCCATTCGTTGACCATGTTGAGGTTCTCTTTTTCCCAGTCTGGCAGGAGGTCCGAGTAGTGGATGTAAGGGATGACGATGATCGCATAAGGGAACCTGACATCGAGGGAATTGAGCATCCTCTGGATCGACTTAATGGTCGTCTCCTTAACCTTATTGGCCCTGTCATAAATGCCAAACGCCAAGATAATGACATCCATATAGTCGTCGTGTTTCACCAGAGCATTGTCCAGGTAAGTATGGCCGTGCCGAAACAAGCCCTCCGGTATACTAACCCTTTGCATTTCGTGGTCTATAGGGGCCGGCAATTGGCTCACATTGGAGTCACCCACAATGATCCACTTCGATGTGATTGGGTCGGTCACCCGACCTTGGGGGTTTCGCGCTTTCCGGTGTCCAGGTGGTATTGGTTCCACCGGGGGGGCCAAACTCTGGATCCCCACGGAAGGACCAGGCGACGCGACCCAAGCCTCCGTCTCGCAACCACCAGGCCGGGAATCCCCAGCAGGTGGGGTCAGGAGAACCCGGTCGGTTTTGGCCTTGACCTTGCCCGGGGGCTGGGGAGACTCCAGCGGCTGACTCGGAAACGGCGGTGGTAACACCACACCATTGTCCTCATCCTCCACTGTATCATCCAGCCCCGAGACCAAACTTGGTGTCGGTGTAGTCTGGGACAGGACCGGTGCCAACAGGGCCACGGGTACCGGCACCTGACTTGGTGCCGGCGACGACCGGGTCTGAATCGGCGTCAACAGAGTCACGGGCTCCGTCAATGGAGTCACGGGCCCCGGATCTGGACCTGGTGTTGGAGGAGAAGTCGGGCTCGGTGAAGCAGGGGATGGATCTACCGTGTTCGCCCTGACCTGCTCCGCAACATAGTCCAAAGTGGCCTGCGAGAGCCGCGGAAAATTCCGTCTGGCCCACCTCGTCGCCACCGCAAAGGCAGCTTCCCATTCTGGGGTAATGAGTGTCTGCAGGTCCTTCACAAGCTGGGCAAGACAGGTCAAGTAATGGTCGGTCAAAATTTGGCATGTTGTGTGGCCCCAATTTTGAGCATTGCCCATGATCAGGTCCAATGCATCCCCGGCAGGGAATGCTGGCCTGACCATGGTCGCCAAAACCTGCACCATCCTTGCAATCATTCGCGGTTGCGGGGCTCCACTCTCAGGGTCTACATTCCGCAGATGATGTGTCACTTTAATGATGTTGTGCAACTTTCGGACTAGGAGGCCAAAATGGGCATCGGCTTGTTGCCATCTATTGGCCGGAGCCTCACCTCGGGTGCCACGTGCACCAGGAGGCGGTCTACGACCTTGGCGAACCACCGTAGCATACGAGCGAACCCTGAGGCCGGAGTGGCCGGGGGGCACCGGAGGAGGCGCTGGCTGGTTAGGATTACGATGGGAGCCCCCCCTCCCATAGGAAGGAGGGGCAAAAGCACGGTCCATCCGTCCGGCACACCTCCCAGCCTCCTGCCCAGGGCTCTGGTAAGCCAAGCGGCGGCGTCGGCCATAGTGGACCGTGGTCCAACCTTGCTCCATTATTAGGATTTTGCCTTTGTTATTTATGTAATAAAATTATTTATGTTTTTATGTGCAATAAAGAAAATTTGATGAACAAAATTGGTTTTATTATAAACAAAATTGGTTTTATTAAAACAGTTTTTATGGCCAATATAATGAAAGTGTGCCCTGACAACGTTTCGGCCGCATGGGCCTTCTTCAGGTCTGGCACACAAACAAAAAATGAAAAATTGCTAAATTTATTGAATGTATTTACTGCTGAGTTGTTTACCCTTTGCTCTCCCTAAATGCACTGAGCGTCTGTCGCCCTGCACGTCTATTTATATCCTCTGTTCGGTTCGAATTTTTATTTTCAAATTTACGTTTTTGTTTTTGACTTTTTTTCTTTTTGGAAATAAAACTGTGTTTTTCGACTTTGTCTTTTTGGAAATGAAACTGGTTTTAGCCTTAATGAAAGTGTTCTATTTACAATTTATTGTTATGAAATAGGAATGTGAACATTGTGTTGACTTGTTTTTTCAAAAAATTTTTTTTATTATTTTCCTATTTTTTATTATTATATATTTTTTTATTATATTCTTTTATTTTTGGTGTTGCTTCTCGTTTTTCTTACTACAGGTGAGTGGATTATTAAGGTAGGTATTTATACATGCATATAAAATGCCTATTAAAAATTTTTTCGTTGATTGCTTTTTGTGATTTTTTACCTTTTGTGATTTTTTAGCGGGCGTGGTCCGGGGACCAGAGGCGTGGACTACAGGTAAGTGGATTATGCAGGTAGGCATTTATATACATGTATAATTTGTTGATTTTTTTTCCTTTTTTTGTTTGTTGTTGATTTTTTTCTTTTTTTTGTTTTTCAGTGAGCCTGGACCGGGGACCAGAGGCGTGGCACCAATTTGAGGTGAGTATACAAAGTAAGTATCTAAGGTAAGTGGGTCCGAATCAATCTTAAATTTTATTAGTGGGTCCGAATTATTCTGATTAAATTTCAATTACATTTTATTAAGGTGAGTGAGGCCGAATTACTTTATACAAATTTTTGGATAAATTTATCCTAATTATGTAAATTGAGTCTGCCGTTTGGAATAACTGTTCCTAGTGGGATGTATACAGGGATTGGATTCGGGGTAGGGTTAGGGTTAGGGTTAGGGTTAGGGTTAGGGTTGGGGGTTAGGGTTGGGGTTGGGGTTAGGGTAGGATGAGGGTGTGAGCAGGCCTGGATTAAAACGTTCCCCACAATAGACTTCACCACAAATGAGATCATGAAGGCTTGACTCCCAGTGGATCATCATCCTGGCTGCGGTGTCAGCCGTCCATTGGAGCTGGTCCTGTTGGACCTGGAACTGCCCGTGTGGTAGCTGGGGAAGCTGTGTAACATCCTCACGTTCTTTGACCCATTCGTTGACCATGTTGAGGTTCTCTTTTTCCCAGTCTGGCAGGAGGTCCGAGTAGTGGATGTAAGGGATGACGATGATCGCATAAGGGAACCTGACATCGAGGGAATTGAGCATCCTCTGGATCGACTTAATGGTCGTCTCCTTAACCTTATTGGCCCTGTCATAAATGCCAAACGCCAAGATAATGACATCCATATAGTCGTCGTGTTTCACCAGAGCATTGTCCAGGTAAGTATGGCCGTGCCGAAACAAGCCCTCCGGTATACTAACCCTTTGCATTTCGTGGTCTATAGGGGCCGGCAATTGGCTCACATTGGAGTCACCCACAATGATCCACTTCGATGTGATTGGGTTAGGGTTAGGGTTAGGGTTAGGGTTAGGGTTAGGGTTAGGGTTAGGGTTAGGGTTAGGGTTAGGGTTAGGGTTAGGATAGGATAGGATAGGGAGTCCCTCCCCCGAAGGAGAGAGACAAAGGCACGGTCCTACCATCCCGGCACCCGCCCCACGAACCAGCCCCAAAGCATCCTGCCCGCTGCGGCCAAGACCAATTTTGGTTTAATAAAGATCATTTGTCTGACCATGGACACATGCTTGTGCTTATTGATTGTGTGATTGTACTTTATCTGTTCGGTCGCCTTTGTTATATAAATAATAGTGAGCCTCGATTTGGCATGCGGGATTGACAGCTTCGTTTGCGTTCAACCCTAACAGTCCCTAAAAGTACCTCGCACATCATTTGTCGTCTCCCCGCATTTTGGGTGGAGCGAGATGTGCGGCATCCATACACTCTCCTATTTGGGTAGAGTTGGGTATCTAATATTTATTATCTATCTCCAATTGGTTTTAAATGGCGTCATGTTGCGCTCCTTCTGTGTGACATTGACAACGTTTCGGCAGCATTTTGTGCCTTCATCAGGTCTGGCACACAGGAATTGTTTCTAAATTTCGGTTAGTTGATTTGCATGGGGAGCTGTTTTCTCCTCCATGGCCGCATCGAGACTGAGGGCTCTTCGCAACAATTGGGCCTTATATAGCGAATTGCGCTTGATTTTAGAAGATTTATTTCTTTCAACTTTATTTAGTGTGACAATTATTTTTTATTTTCTTACAGGCACAGATTGGGCGTACATTTGCGATTTCCGACACAGGTAAGTAAATCCAAGGTAAGTAAATTTGTTTTTATTATGGAAAGTATTTATTCTCAATTACGGTAAGTATTTTTGTTTTTATTATGGAAAGTATTTATTCTCAATTATGGTAAGTATTTGTTTTTCATATTTTTGACTTGTAAATATTTTTGTTTTCTCATGTTCAATGTTTTGACTTAATTTTTCTTGCAGGTTGACGGTTTTGTCATGTTGGGAAACGGGGTCAGGTAAGGATTAGGGTTAGGGTTAGGGTTTGGGTTAGGGTTAGGGTTTAGGATTGGGGTTAGGTTAGGACTGGGGTAGGGAACAGCACACAGACGGAACAGGAGCTTATATGGAAACCGGAAACGCGGGGGGGCACACAGGAGGTGGCACAGGCGAGTTAGGATAGGATAGGGAGTCCCTCCCCCGAAGGAGAGAGACAAAGGCACGGTCCTACCATCCCGGCACCCGCCCCACGAACCAGCCCCAAAGCATCCTGCCCGCTGCGGCCAAGACCAATTTTGGTTTAATAAAGATCATTTGTCTGACCATGGACACATGCTTGTGCTTATTGATTGTGTGATTGTACTTTATCTGTTCGGTCGCCTTTGTTATATAAATAATAGTGAGCCTCGATTTGGCATGCGGGATTGACAGCTTCGTTTGCGTTCAACCCTAACAGTCCCTAAAAGTACCTCGCACATCATTTGTCGTCTCCCCGCATTTTGGGTGGAGCGAGATGTGCGGCATCCATACACTCTCCTATTTGGGTAGAGTTGGGTATCTAATATTTATTATCTATCTCCAATTGGTTTTAAATGGCGTCATGTTGCGCTCCTTCTGTGTGACATTGACAACGTTTCGGCAGCATTTTGTGCCTTCATCAGGTCTGGCACACAGGAATTGTTTCTAAATTTCGGTTAGTTGATTTGCATGGGGAGCTGTTTTCTCCTCCATGGCCGCATCGAGACTGAGGGCTCTTCGCAACAATTGGGCCTTATATAGCGAATTGCGCTTGATTTTAGAAGATTTATTTCTTTCAACTTTATTTAGTGTGACAATTATTTTTTATTTTCTTACAGGCACAGATTGGGCGTACATTTGCGATTTCCGACACAGGTAAGTAAATCCAAGGTAAGTAAATTTGTTTTTATTATGGAAAGTATTTATTCTCAATTACGGTAAGTATTTTTGTTTTTATTATGGAAAGTATTTATTCTCAATTATGGTAAGTATTTGTTTTTCATATTTTTGACTTGTAAATATTTTTGTTTTCTCATGTTCAATGTTTTGACTTAATTTTTCTTGCAGGTTGACGGTTTTGTCATGTTGGGAAACGGGGTCAGGTAAGGATTAGGGTTAGGGTTAGGGTTTGGGTTAGGGTTAGGGTTTAGGATTGGGGTTAGGTTAGGACTGGGGTAGGGAACAGCACACAGACGGAACAGGAGCTTATATGGAAACCGGAAACGCGGGGGGGCACACAGGAGGTGGCACAGGCGAGTTAGGATAGGATAGGGAGTCCCTCCCCCGAAGGAGAGAGACAAAGGCACGGTCCTACCATCCCGGCACCCGCCCCACGAACCAGCCCCAAAGCATCCTGCCCGCTGCGGCCAAGACCAATTTTGGTTTAATAAAGATCATTTGTCTGACCATGGACACATGCTTGTGCTTATTGATTGTGTGATTGTACTTTATCTGTTCGGTCGCCTTTGTTATATAAATAATAGTGAGCCTCGATTTGGCATGCGGGATTGACAGCTTCGTTTGCGTTCAACCCTAACAGTCCCTAAAAGTACCTCGCACATCATTTGTCGTCTCCCCGCATTTTGGGTGGAGCGAGATGTGCGGCATCCATACACTCTCCTATTTGGGTAGAGTTGGGTATCTAATATTTATTATCTATCTCCAATTGGTTTTAAATGGCGTCATGTTGCGCTCCTTCTGTGTGACATTGACAACGTTTCGGCAGCATTTTGTGCCTTCATCAGGTCTGGCACACAGGAATTGTTTCTAAATTTCGGTTAGTTGATTTGCATGGGGAGCTGTTTTCTCCTCCATGGCCGCATCGAGACTGAGGGCTCTTCGCAACAATTGGGCCTTATATAGCGAATTGCGCTTGATTTTAGAAGATTTATTTCTTTCAACTTTATTTAGTGTGACAATTATTTTTTATTTTCTTACAGGCACAGATTGGGCGTACATTTGCGATTTCCGACACAGGTAAGTAAATCCAAGGTAAGTAAATTTGTTTTTATTATGGAAAGTATTTATTCTCAATTACGGTAAGTATTTTTGTTTTTATTATGGAAAGTATTTATTCTCAATTATGGTAAGTATTTGTTTTTCATATTTTTGACTTGTAAATATTTTTGTTTTCTCATGTTCAATGTTTTGACTTAATTTTTCTTGCAGGTTGACGGTTTTGTCATGTTGGGAAACGGGGTCAGGTAAGGATTAGGGTTAGGGTTAGGGTTTGGGTTAGGGTTAGGGTTTAGGATTGGGGTTAGGTTAGGACTGGGGTAGGGAACAGCACACAGACGGAACAGGAGCTTATATGGAAACCGGAAACGCGGGGGGGCACACAGGAGGTGGCACAGGCGAGTTAGGATAGGATAGGGAGTCCCTCCCCCGAAGGAGAGAGACAAAGGCACGGTCCTACCATCCCGGCACCCGCCCCACGAACCAGCCCCAAAGCATCCTGCCCGCTGCGGCCAAGACCAATTTTGGTTTAATAAAGATCATTTGTCTGACCATGGACACATGCTTGTGCTTATTGATTGTGTGATTGTACTTTATCTGTTCGGTCGCCTTTGTTATATAAATAATAGTGAGCCTCGATTTGGCATGCGGGATTGACAGCTTCGTTTGCGTTCAACCCTAACAGTCCCTAAAAGTACCTCGCACATCATTTGTCGTCTCCCCGCATTTTGGGTGGAGCGAGATGTGCGGCATCCATACACTCTCCTATTTGGGTAGAGTTGGGTATCTAATATTTATTATCTATCTCCAATTGGTTTTAAATGGCGTCATGTTGCGCTCCTTCTGTGTGACATTGACAACGTTTCGGCAGCATTTTGTGCCTTCATCAGGTCTGGCACACAGGAATTGTTTCTAAATTTCGGTTAGTTGATTTGCATGGGGAGCTGTTTTCTCCTCCATGGCCGCATCGAGACTGAGGGCTCTTCGCAACAATTGGGCCTTATATAGCGAATTGCGCTTGATTTTAGAAGATTTATTTCTTTCAACTTTATTTAGTGTGACAATTATTTTTTATTTTCTTACAGGCACAGATTGGGCGTACATTTGCGATTTCCGACACAGGTAAGTAAATCCAAGGTAAGTAAATTTGTTTTTATTATGGAAAGTATTTATTCTCAATTACGGTAAGTATTTTTGTTTTTATTATGGAAAGTATTTATTCTCAATTATGGTAAGTATTTGTTTTTCATATTTTTGACTTGTAAATATTTTTGTTTTCTCATGTTCAATGTTTTGACTTAATTTTTCTTGCAGGTTGACGGTTTTGTCATGTTGGGAAACGGGGTCAGGTAAGGATTAGGGTTAGGGTTAGGGTTTGGGTTAGGGTTAGGGTTTAGGATTGGGGTTAGGTTAGGACTGGGGTAGGGAACAGCACACAGACGGAACAGGAGCTTAGGGTTAGGGTTAGGGTTAGGGTTAGGGTTAGGGTTAGGGTTAGGGGTTAGGGGTTAGGGTTAGGGTTAGGGTTAGGGTTAGGGTTAGGGTTAGGGTTAGGGTTAGGGTTAGGGTTAGGGTTAGGGTTAGGGTTAGGGTTAGGTTCATGAGGTTATCTCGCTACACATTCCCCAAAGGATCCGCCGATCCAGTTGGTTAGATAGAAGGCAGCGGAGGGCACAGGCCGACGCATGTCTCCGTCAGTAAACCTCACCGTATCAAGGTCGCATTAATGTTGGAGTGGGTTAGGGTTAGGGTTAGGGTTAGGGTTAGGGTTAGGGTTAGGGTTAGGTTTGTGGTAAGTGACTCCCCTCCTTGAGGGAGGGAAGGTAGGTGCACGGTCCATCCATCCAGGACCCCAATCAGCCCCCAGCTCACGGTTCTGACGGGCAACGCGGCGGCGCCGGCCATAATGGACCGTCGTCCAACCGTGATCCATGGCTGTGGATTCAGAAATTGCCTTTGTTATATAATTAATAAAATTGTTTTTAATAATAAGGTCTCAATTTTGATTTATTTTGGCCAATATGTATAGTGTGCCCTGACAACGTTTCAGCTATTGTAAGCCTTCATCAGGTCTGGCACACATGAAATAAAAGAAAATAACATATATTTTTTTGTTTTATGAGGTGCAACAATGTGTCTTGCTTGCAGTCCAATTTCGCACTAAAGACTTTTTTCTTTGCGGATTCTTTTTATATCCTCAGCTTGGTTGAAGTTTTAAATCGTTTTTGTTTTCTAAATCTTTTTTGTTTTTCGAAATTTCGTTTTAGAAATGTTACATTGTTTAAGTTTAAATTTGCGTCTTCCAATTTATTTTCATATTTAAACTAGCCATCACATTAGGTTTAAACAAAATATTTAATTCTGGGCAATTTGAGTCAATTTGTTACTGGTATTGTATGAAACATGTTAACATACTAATTTTGTTTTTTTGTTTTTAAGGTGTTATATTTTTCTTGTTTTTTGTTTTTTCAAGTGGGCGTGGTCCAGGATCCAAAATTGAGGTTCCAACTGCAGGTAAGTGGTGCACAGGTAGGTGGATGATATATGTATATTGGGGTTTTGCAAATTTACAATTATGTGAATGAGAATGTTTGGTGACCTTTGTTTAATTCCTTTTTTATTTTGTTATTGATTCATTTTTTATTCATTTTTTATTCTTTTTTCACTCAGTTTTTTAGGTGGGCGTGGTCCGGGGACCAGACGCATGGTTCCAATTGGAGGTAAGTGTCCAGGTAGGTATCAGATATATGGGTTCGAATTAACTAATACTCATTTGTCCTAATTGTGTAAATTGTGCTACTGTATGGAAGGTCTGTTCCTGGTGGGACGTAAATAGGGACTGGGATTGGGGAAAGGGTTAGGGTTAGGGTTGGGGGCAGGGTTAGGGTTGGGGGCAGGGTCAGGGGTGGGGTCAGGGGACAAAGCCCGATCCCCATGTGCAGACACCCCTCTTGGGCGGTCCTGGTTGGGAGGGAAGCGGCTGGGCTTACTGGCCACCACCGTGATCTTCCTCTGTGGGCGTGGGGACAGCGTTAATTTTTGGCTCTGAATCTCAACCTCCCCCCCTGGCTCCGGAACCTGGGGCCCCTTATCGGCGACAGGTGTGAGAGGGTTAGGGTTAGGGTTAGGAACAGGTTTGGGGCCAGGCTTAGGTTTGGGAGCGGAGCGCAGCAGGTCAGCACGGTCTTGCAAAAAGTCCAAAATGTCACACTCCACCACCGAAATTGTGTTTGGTAGTATGCGCGGAAAATTTCGCTTGGCCCAACCAACCGCCACTTGGAAAGCAGCCTCCCATTCCAGATTGTGGTTCTGGAGTGCCAATTCCATGTCGTTCCGGCAGGCATCTAGGTGGAGCTCGTAATGGCGTTTGAGGATCTGGCAGGTGGTCTTGCCCCAGGACTTGGCATTGTCCACAATCTGCCGCACAACACCCCCATCAAGGAATGCCGGCTTGATCATTGTGGACAGCACCTCCTCCATCCTTGTGACCATCCGAGGTTGTGTAGCCCACCTCTGGGGGTCTACATTGTTCAGGTGGTGGTTGACCTTAATCAAATTAAAGATTTTGCGGACCAAGCAACCAAATGTGGCCTCTGCCGGTCTCCACTTGGAGGTCCGGGTTGCAGCTCGAGGGGGACCACGTTGGTCCTGACTTGGTTGCCCGCGGCCTTGGCGAACCACTGTCGCATATGAATCAAATCCGGAGCCGGGTGGTCTGAAGGGACCCGGAGGAGGCACAGGCTGGTTAGGTTTGTGGTAAGTGACTCCCCTCCTTGAGGGAGGGAAGGTAGGTGCACGGTCCATCCATCCAGGACCCCAATCAGCCCCCAGCTCACGGTTCTGACGGGCAACGCGGCGGCGCCGGCCATAATGGACCGTCGTCCAACCGTGATCCATGGCTGTGGATTCAGAAATTGCCTTTGTTATATAATTAATAAAATTGTTTTTAATAATAAGGTCTCAATTTTGATTTATTTTGGCCAATATGTATAGTGTGCCCTGACAACGTTTCAGCTATTGTAAGCCTTCATCAGGTCTGGCACACATGAAATAAAAGAAAATAACATATATTTTTTTGTTTTATGAGGTGCAACAATGTGTCTTGCTTGCAGTCCAATTTCGCACTAAAGACTTTTTTCTTTGCGGATTCTTTTTATATCCTCAGCTTGGTTGAAGTTTTAAATCGTTTTTGTTTTCTAAATCTTTTTTGTTTTTCGAAATTTCGTTTTAGAAATGTTACATTGTTTAAGTTTAAATTTGCGTCTTCCAATTTATTTTCATATTTAAACTAGCCATCACATTAGGTTTAAACAAAATATTTAATTCTGGGCAATTTGAGTCAATTTGTTACTGGTATTGTATGAAACATGTTAACATACTAATTTTGTTTTTTTGTTTTTAAGGTGTTATATTTTTCTTGTTTTTTGTTTTTTCAAGTGGGCGTGGTCCAGGATCCAAAATTGAGGTTCCAACTGCAGGTAAGTGGTGCACAGGTAGGTGGATGATATATGTATATTGGGGTTTTGCAAATTTACAATTATGTGAATGAGAATGTTTGGTGACCTTTGTTTAATTCCTTTTTTATTTTGTTATTGATTCATTTTTTATTCATTTTTTATTCTTTTTTCACTCAGTTTTTTAGGTGGGCGTGGTCCGGGGACCAGACGCATGGTTCCAATTGGAGGTAAGTGTCCAGGTAGGTATCAGATATATGGGTTCGAATTAACTAATACTCATTTGTCCTAATTGTGTAAATTGTGCTACTGTATGGAAGGTCTGTTCCTGGTGGGACGTAAATAGGGACTGGGATTGGGGAAAGGGTTAGGGTTAGGGTTGGGGGCAGGGTTAGGGTTGGGGGCAGGGTCAGGGGTGGGGTCAGGGGACAAAGCCCGATCCCCATGTGCAGACACCCCTCTTGGGCGGTCCTGGTTGGGAGGGAAGCGGCTGGGCTTACTGGCCACCACCGTGATCTTCCTCTGTGGGCGTGGGGACAGCGTTAATTTTTGGCTCTGAATCTCAACCTCCCCCCCTGGCTCCGGAACCTGGGGCCCCTTATCGGCGACAGGTGTGAGAGGGTTAGGGTTAGGGTTAGGAACAGGTTTGGGGCCAGGCTTAGGTTTGGGAGCGGAGCGCAGCAGGTCAGCACGGTCTTGCAAAAAGTCCAAAATGTCACACTCCACCACCGAAATTGTGTTTGGTAGTATGCGCGGAAAATTTCGCTTGGCCCAACCAACCGCCACTTGGAAAGCAGCCTCCCATTCCAGATTGTGGTTCTGGAGTGCCAATTCCATGTCGTTCCGGCAGGCATCTAGGTGGAGCTCGTAATGGCGTTTGAGGATCTGGCAGGTGGTCTTGCCCCAGGACTTGGCATTGTCCACAATCTGCCGCACAACACCCCCATCAAGGAATGCCGGCTTGATCATTGTGGACAGCACCTCCTCCATCCTTGTGACCATCCGAGGTTGTGTAGCCCACCTCTGGGGGTCTACATTGTTCAGGTGGTGGTTGACCTTAATCAAATTAAAGATTTTGCGGACCAAGCAACCAAATGTGGCCTCTGCCGGTCTCCACTTGGAGGTCCGGGTTGCAGCTCGAGGGGGACCACGTTGGTCCTGACTTGGTTGCCCGCGGCCTTGGCGAACCACTGTCGCATATGAATCAAATCCGGAGCCGGGTGGTCTGAAGGGACCCGGAGGAGGCACAGGCTGGTTAGGTTTGTGGTAAGTGACTCCCCTCCTTGAGGGAGGGAAGGTAGGTGCACGGTCCATCCATCCAGGACCCCAATCAGCCCCCAGCTCACGGTTCTGACGGGCAACGCGGCGGCGCCGGCCATAATGGACCGTCGTCCAACCGTGATCCATGGCTGTGGATTCAGAAATTGCCTTTGTTATATAATTAATAAAATTGTTTTTAATAATAAGGTCTCAATTTTGATTTATTTTGGCCAATATGTATAGTGTGCCCTGACAACGTTTCAGCTATTGTAAGCCTTCATCAGGTCTGGCACACATGAAATAAAAGAAAATAACATATATTTTTTTGTTTTATGAGGTGCAACAATGTGTCTTGCTTGCAGTCCAATTTCGCACTAAAGACTTTTTTCTTTGCGGATTCTTTTTATATCCTCAGCTTGGTTGAAGTTTTAAATCGTTTTTGTTTTCTAAATCTTTTTTGTTTTTCGAAATTTCGTTTTAGAAATGTTACATTGTTTAAGTTTAAATTTGCGTCTTCCAATTTATTTTCATATTTAAACTAGCCATCACATTAGGTTTAAACAAAATATTTAATTCTGGGCAATTTGAGTCAATTTGTTACTGGTATTGTATGAAACATGTTAACATACTAATTTTGTTTTTTTGTTTTTAAGGTGTTATATTTTTCTTGTTTTTTGTTTTTTCAAGTGGGCGTGGTCCAGGATCCAAAATTGAGGTTCCAACTGCAGGTAAGTGGTGCACAGGTAGGTGGATGATATATGTATATTGGGGTTTTGCAAATTTACAATTATGTGAATGAGAATGTTTGGTGACCTTTGTTTAATTCCTTTTTTATTTTGTTATTGATTCATTTTTTATTCATTTTTTATTCTTTTTTCACTCAGTTTTTTAGGTGGGCGTGGTCCGGGGACCAGACGCATGGTTCCAATTGGAGGTAAGTGTCCAGGTAGGTATCAGATATATGGGTTCGAATTAACTAATACTCATTTGTCCTAATTGTGTAAATTGTGCTACTGTATGGAAGGTCTGTTCCTGGTGGGACGTAAATAGGGACTGGGATTGGGGAAAGGGTTAGGGTTAGGGTTAGGGTTAGGGTTAGGGTTAGGGTTAGGGTTAGGGTTAGGGTTAGGGTTAGGGTTAGGGTTAGGGTTAGGGTTAGGGTTAGGGTTAGGGTTAGGGTTAGGGTTAGGGTTAGGGTTAGGGTTAGGGTTAGGGTTAGGGTTAGGGTTAGGGTTAGGGTTGGGTTAGGGTTAGGGTTAGGGTTAGGGTTAGGGTTAGGGTTAGGGTTAGGGTTAGGGTTAGGGTTAGGGTTAGGGTTAGGGTTAGGGTTAGGGTTAGGGTTAGGGTTAGGGTTAGGGTTAGGGTTAGGGTTAGGGTTAGGGTTAGGGTTAGGGTTAGGGTTAGGGTTAGGGTTAGGGTTAGGGTTAGGGTTAGGGTTAGGGTTAGGGTTAGGGTTAGGGTTAGGGTTAGGGTTAGGGTTAGGGTTAGGGTTGGGTTAGGGTTAGGGTTAGGGTTAGGGTTAGGGTTAGGGTTAGGGTTAGGGTTAGGGTTAGGGTTAGGGTTAGGGTTAGGGTTAGGGTTAGGGTTAGGGTTAGGGTTAGGGTTAGGGTTAGGGTTAGGGTTAGGGTTAGGGTTAGGGTTAGGGTTAGGGTTAGGGTTAGGGTTAGGGTTAGGGTTAGGGTTAGGGTTAGGGTTAGGGTTAGGGTTACGATGGGAGCCCCCCCTCCCATAGGAAGGAGGGGCAAAAGCACGGTCCATCCGTCCGGCACACCTCCCAGCCTCCTGCCCAGGGCTCTGGTAAGCCAAGCGGCGGCGTCGGCCATAGTGGACCGTGGTCCAACCTTGCTCCATTATTAGGATTTTGCCTTTGTTATTTATGTAATAAAATTATTTATGTTTTTATGTGCAATAAAGAAAATTTGATGAACAAAATTGGTTTTATTATAAACAAAATTGGTTTTATTAAAACAGTTTTTATGGCCAATATAATGAAAGTGTGCCCTGACAACGTTTCGGCCGCATGGGCCTTCTTCAGGTCTGGCACACAAACAAAAAATGAAAAATTGCTAAATTTATTGAATGTATTTACTGCTGAGTTGTTTACCCTTTGCTCTCCCTAAATGCACTGAGCGTCTGTCGCCCTGCACGTCTATTTATATCCTCTGTTCGGTTCGAATTTTTATTTTCAAATTTACGTTTTTGTTTTTGACTTTTTTTCTTTTTGGAAATAAAACTGTGTTTTTCGACTTTGTCTTTTTGGAAATGAAACTGGTTTTAGCCTTAATGAAAGTGTTCTGTTTACAATTTATTGTTATGAAATAGGAATGTGAACATTGTGTTGACTTGTTTTTTCAAAAAAATTT
The DNA here is from genome assembly GCF_033458585.1 of Syngnathus typhle. NCBI lineage: Eukaryota > Metazoa > Chordata > Actinopteri > Syngnathiformes > Syngnathidae > Syngnathus > Syngnathus typhle. The sequence continues at coordinate 137,638 of NW_026872051.1, forward strand.
TTTTTATTTTCCTATTTTTTATTATTATATATTTTTTATTATATTCTTTTATTTTTGGTGTTGCTTCTCGTTTTTCTTACTACAGGTGAGTGGATTATTAAGGTAGGTATTTATACATGCATATAAAATGCCTATTAAAAATTTTTTCGTTGATTGCTTTTTGTGATTTTTTACCTTTTGTGATTTTTTAGCGGGCGTGGTCCGGGGACCAGAGGCGTGGACTACAGGTAAGTGGATTATGCAGGTAGGCATTTATATACATGTATAATTTGTTGATTTTTTTTCCTTTTTTTGTTTGTTGTTGATTTTATTCTTTTTTTTGTTTTTCAGTGAGCCTGGACCGGGGACCAGAGGCGTGGCACCAATTTGAGGTGAGTATACAAAGTAAGTATCTAAGGTAAGTGGGTCCGAATCAATCTTAAATTTTATTAGTGGGTCCGAATTATTCTGATTAAATTTCAATTACATTTTATTAAGGTGAGTGAGGCCGAATTACTTTATACAAATTTTGGGATAAATTTATCCTAATTATGTAAATTGAGTCTGCCGTTTGGAATAACTGTTCCTAGTGGGATGTATACAGGGATTGGATTCGGGGTAGGGTTAGGGTTAGGGTTAGGGTTAGGGTTAGGGTTGGGGGTTAGGGTTGGGGTTGGGGTTAGGGTAGGATGAGGGTGTGAGCAGGCCTGGATTAAAACGTTCCCCACAATAGACTTCACCACAAATGAGATCATGAAGGCTTGACTCCCAGTGGATCATCATCCTGGCTGCGGTGTCAGCCGTCCATTGGAGCTGGTCCTGTTGGACCTGGAACTGCCCGTGTGGTAGCTGGGGAAGCTGTGTAACATCCTCACGTTCTTTGACCCATTCGTTGACCATGTTGAGGTTCTCTTTTTCCCAGTCTGGCAGGAGGTCCGAGTAGTGGATGTAAGGGATGACGATGATCGCATAAGGGAACCTGACATCGAGGGAATTGAGCATCCTCTGGATCGACTTAATGGTCGTCTCCTTAACCTTATTGGCCCTGTCATAAATGCCAAACGCCAAGATAATGACATCCATATAGTCGTCGTGTTTCACCAGAGCATTGTCCAGGTAAGTATGGCCGTGCCGAAACAAGCCCTCCGGTATACTAACCCTTTGCATTTCGTGGTCTATAGGGGCCGGCAATTGGCTCACATTGGAGTCACCCACAATGATCCACTTCGATGTGATTGGGTCGGTCACCCGACCTTGGGGGTTTCGCGCTTTCCGGTGTCCAGGTGGTATTGGTTCCACCGGGGGGGCCAAACTCTGGACCCCCACGGAAGGACCAGGCGACGCGACCCAAGCCTCCGTCTCGCAACCACCAGGCCGGGAATCCCCAGCAGGTGGGGTCAGGAGAACCCGGTCGGTTTTGGCCTTGACCTTGCCCGGGGGCTGGGGAGACTCCAGCGGCTGACTCGGAAACGGCGGTGGTAACACCACACCATTGTCCTCATCCTCCACTGTATCATCCAGCCCCGAGACCAAACTTGGTGTCGGTGTAGTCTGGGACAGGACCGGTGCCAACAGGGCCACGGGTACCGGCACCTGACTTGGTGCCGGCGACGACCGGGTCTGAATCGGCGTCAACAGAGTCACGGGCTCCGTCAATGGAGTCACGGGCCCCGGATCTGGACCTGGTGTTGGAGGAGAAGTCGGGCTCGGTGAAGCAGGGGATGGATCTACCGTGTTCGCCCTGACCTGCTCCGCAACATAGTCCAAAGTGGCCTGCGAGAGCCGCGGAAAATTCCGTCTGGCCCACCTCGTCGCCACCGCAAAGGCAGCTTCCCATTCTGGGGTAATGAGTGTCTGCAGGTCCTTCACAAGCTGGGCAAGACAGGTCAAGTAATGGTCGGTCAAAATTTGGCATGTTGTGTGGCCCCAATTTTGAGCATTGCCCATGATCAGGTCCAATGCATCCCCGGCAGGGAATGCTGGCCTGACCATGGTCGCCAAAACCTGCACCATCCTTGCAATCATTCGCGGTTGCGGGGCTCCACTCTCAGGGTCTACATTCCGCAGATGATGTGTCACTTTAATGATGTTGTGCAACTTTCGGACTAGGAGGCCAAAATGGGCATCGGCTTTTTGCCATCTATTGGCCGGAGCCTCACCTCGGGTGCCACGTGCACCAGGAGGCGGTCTACGACCTTGGCGAACCACCGTAGCATACGAGCGAACCCTGAGGCCGGAGTGGCCGGGGGGCACCGGAGGAGGCGCTGGCTGGTTAGGATTACGATGGGAGCCCCCCCTCCCATAGGAAGGAGGGGCAAAAGCACGGTCCATCCGTCCGGCACACCTCCCAGCCTCCTGCCCAGGGCTCTGGTAAGCCAAGCGGCGGCGTCGGCCATAGTGGACCGTGGTCCAACCTTGCTCCATTATTAGGATTTTGCCTTTGTTATTTATGTAATAAAATTATTTATGTTTTTATGTGCAATAAAGAAAATTTGATGAACAAAATTGGTTTTATTATAAACAAAATTGGTTTTATTAAAACAGTTTTTATGGCCAATATAATGAAAGTGTGCCCTGACAACGTTTCGGCCGCATGGGCCTTCTTCAGGTCTGGCACACAAACAAAAAATGAAAAATTGCTAAATTTATTGAATGTATTTACTGCTGAGTTGTTTACCCTTTGCTCTCCCTAAATGCACTGAGCGTCTGTCGCCCTGCACGTCTATTTATATCCTCTGTTCGGTTCGAATTTTTATTTTCAAATTTACGTTTTTGTTTTTGACTTTTTTTCTTTTTGGAAATAAAACTGTGTTTTTCGACTTTGTCTTTTTGGAAATGAAACTGGTTTTAGCCTTAATGAAAGTGTTCTGTTTACAATTTATTGTTATGAAATAGGAATGTGAACATTGTGTTGACTTGTTTTTTCAAAAAAATTTTTTTTATTTTCCTATTTTTTATTATTATATATTTTTTATTATATTCTTTTATTTTTGGTGTTGCTTCTCGTTTTTCTTACTACAGGTGAGTGGATTATTAAGGTAGGTATTTATACATGCATATAAAATGCCTATTAAAAATTTTTTCGTTGATTGCTTTTTGTGATTTTTTACCTTTTGTGATTTTTTAGCGGGCGTGGTCCGGGGACCAGAGGCGTGGACTACAGGTAAGTGGATTATGCAGGTAGGCATTTATATACATGTATAATTTGTTGATTTTTTTTCCTTTTTTTGTTTGTTGTTGATTTTATTCTTTTTTTTGTTTTTCAGTGAGCCTGGACCGGGGACCAGAGGCGTGGCACCAATTTGAGGTGAGTATACAAAGTAAGTATCTAAGGTAAGTGGGTCCGAATCAATCTTAAATTTTATTAGTGGGTCCGAATTATTCTGATTAAATTTCAATTACATTTTATTAAGGTGAGTGAGGCCGAATTACTTTATACAAATTTTGGGATAAATTTATCCTAATTATGTAAATTGAGTCTGCCGTTTGGAATAACTGTTCCTAGTGGGATGTATACAGGGATTGGATTCGGGGTAGGGTTAGGGTTAGGGTTAGGGTTAGGGTTAGGGTTGGGGGTTAGGGTTGGGGTTGGGGTTAGGGTAGGATGAGGGTGTGAGCAGGCCTGGATTAAAACGTTCCCCACAATAGACTTCACCACAAATGAGATCATGAAGGCTTGACTCCCAGTGGATCATCATCCTGGCTGCGGTGTCAGCCGTCCATTGGAGCTGGTCCTGTTGGACCTGGAACTGCCCGTGTGGTAGCTGGGGAAGCTGTGTAACATCCTCACGTTCTTTGACCCATTCGTTGACCATGTTGAGGTTCTCTTTTTCCCAGTCTGGCAGGAGGTCCGAGTAGTGGATGTAAGGGATGACGATGATCGCATAAGGGAACCTGACATCGAGGGAATTGAGCATCCTCTGGATCGACTTAATGGTCGTCTCCTTAACCTTATTGGCCCTGTCATAAATGCCAAACGCCAAGATAATGACATCCATATAGTCGTCGTGTTTCACCAGAGCATTGTCCAGGTAAGTATGGCCGTGCCGAAACAAGCCCTCCGGTATACTAACCCTTTGCATTTCGTGGTCTATAGGGGCCGGCAATTGGCTCACATTGGAGTCACCCACAATGATCCACTTCGATGTGATTGGGTCGGTCACCCGACCTTGGGGGTTTCGCGCTTTCCGGTGTCCAGGTGGTATTGGTTCCACCGGGGGGGCCAAACTCTGGACCCCCACGGAAGGACCAGGCGACGCGACCCAAGCCTCCGTCTCGCAACCACCAGGCCGGGAATCCCCAGCAGGTGGGGTCAGGAGAACCCGGTCGGTTTTGGCCTTGACCTTGCCCGGGGGCTGGGGAGACTCCAGCGGCTGACTCGGAAACGGCGGTGGTAACACCACACCATTGTCCTCATCCTCCACTGTATCATCCAGCCCCGAGACCAAACTTGGTGTCGGTGTAGTCTGGGACAGGACCGGTGCCAACAGGGCCACGGGTACCGGCACCTGACTTGGTGCCGGCGACGACCGGGTCTGAATCGGCGTCAACAGAGTCACGGGCTCCGTCAATGGAGTCACGGGCCCCGGATCTGGACCTGGTGTTGGAGGAGAAGTCGGGCTCGGTGAAGCAGGGGATGGATCTACCGTGTTCGCCCTGACCTGCTCCGCAACATAGTCCAAAGTGGCCTGCGAGAGCCGCGGAAAATTCCGTCTGGCCCACCTCGTCGCCACCGCAAAGGCAGCTTCCCATTCTGGGGTAATGAGTGTCTGCAGGTCCTTCACAAGCTGGGCAAGACAGGTCAAGGGTTAGGGTTAGGGTTAGGGTTAGGGTTAGGGTTAGGGTTAGGGTTAGGGTTAGGGTTAGGGTTAGGGTTAGGGTTAGGGTTAGGGTTAGGGTTAGGGTTAGGGTTAGGGTTAGGGTTAGGGTTAGGGTTAGGGTTAGGGTTAGGGTTAGGGTTAGGGTTAGGGTTAGGGTTAGGGTTAGGGGTTAGGGTTAGGGTTAGGGTTAGGGTTAGGGTTAGGGTTAGGGTTAGGGTTAGGGTTAGGGTTAGGGTTAGGGTTAGGGTTAGGGTTAGGGTTAGGGTTAGGGTTAGGGTTAGGGTTAGGGTTAGGGTTAGGGTTAGGGTTAGGGTTAGGGTTAGGGTTAGGGTTAGGGTTAGGGTTAGGGTTAGGGTTAGGGTTAGGGTTAGGGTTAGGGTTAGGGTTAGGGTTAGGGTTAGGGTTAGGGTTAGGGTTAGGGTTAGGGTTAGGGTTAGGGTTAGGGTTAGGGTTAGGGTTAGGGTTAGGGTTAGGGTTAGGGTTAGGGTTAGGGTTAGGGTTAGGGTTAGGGTTAGGGTTAGGGTTAGGGTTAGGGTTAGGGTTAGGGTTAGGGTTAGGGTTAGGGTTAGGGTTAGGGTTAGGGTTAGGGTTAGGGTTAGGGTTAGGGTTAGGGTTAGGGTTAGGGTTAGGGTTAGGGTTAGGGTTAGGGTTAGGGTTAGGGTTAGGGTTAGGGTTAGGGTTAGGGTTAGGGTTAGGGTGAGGTAGGGAGTTCCTCCCCCGAAGGAGAGGAACAAAGGCACGGTCCTACCATCCCGGCCCACCCCACGAACCAGCCCCCGAGCATCCCGTCCGCTGCGGCCGCGCCAGCCATGCTGGCCAGGACCAAATTTGGCTTAATAAAGATATTTATTGGACACGTGTTTGTGCTTATTGTTTGTGATTGAACTTTTCCTATCCGGTCGCCTTGGTTATATATGTAATAATGAGTCTCGACTTGGCATGTGAGGTTGACAGCTCCATTTGCGTTCAACTTTAATAGTACCTCGCACTTATTGATCGTCTCCCCGCATTTTGGGTGGAGCGAGAGCCATTGCTCTGTGCGGCATCCATCACTCTCCTATTTGGGTAGAGGTGGGTAAATTAATTTTTGCTTCTCGTACCTCGCACTTAATTGATCATCTCCCCTATCTGGGTGGAGTGAGAGCATCCTGCTCTGTGCGGCATCCATGCGCTCTCCTATTTTGGTAGAGCGTGGGTAATTATTGTTTGATCTGTGTGGCCATCGACAACGTTTCGGCATTTTTTTGCCTTCCTCAGGTCTGGCACACAGAAATCCTATCTAATTTTAGTTTGGTTTGACTGCATGGGGAGCTGCTTCCTCCTCCATGGCCGCATCGAGACTGAGAGCTTTTTGCGAATTGCATTTATTATGTGAAATTATTTTTCTTTAACTTGATTTTGTGTAATAAATTTTTTTGTTTCATTTGCAGGCACTGATTGGGCGTGGATTTGCGATCTCCGGTATAGGTAAGTATTTATTGTTTTTTTTCAGGTAAGTATTGTGGTTTTAATTAAGGTAAGTATTTACTTTTAACACATTTTTGGTTTCGAATGATGCTTGTTTGCAATTGTACAGGTTCAAATTTGTGATTATGTTCAAATTTATGACTTATATTTTTTTATTTCCTGTTCAAATTTTTGACTTGTTTAATTTCCATTTTTTAACTTGCAGATTGACGTTCTTGTCTTATTGGGAAATGGGGTCAGGTTAGGGTTAGGGTTAGGGTTAGGGTTAGGGTTAGGGTTAGGGTTTAGGATTAGGGTTAGGTTAGGATTGGGGTGGGATAGGACCAGTGTAGGGAACAGCACACAAACGGAACAGGAGCCCAATGGAAACCGGAAACGTGGGGGGGCACAGGAGGTGGCACAGGCGAGTTAGGATGAGGTAGGGAGTTCCTCCCCCGAAGGAGAGGAACAAAGGCACGGTCCTACCATCCCGGCCCACCCCACGAACCAGCCCCCGAGCATCCCGTCCGCTGCGGCCGCGCCAGCCATGCTGGCCAGGACCAAATTTGGCTTAATAAAGATATTTATTGGACACGTGTTTGTGCTTATTGTTTGTGATTGAACTTTTCCTATCCGGTCGCCTTGGTTATATATGTAATAATGAGTCTCGACTTGGCATGTGAGGTTGACAGCTCCATTTGCGTTCAACTTTAATAGTACCTCGCACTTATTGATCGTCTCCCCGCATTTTGGGTGGAGCGAGAGCCATTGCTCTGTGCGGCATCCATCACTCTCCTATTTGGGTAGAGGTGGGTAAATTAATTTTTGCTTCTCGTACCTCGCACTTAATTGATCATCTCCCCTATCTGGGTGGAGTGAGAGCATCCTGCTCTGTGCGGCATCCATGCGCTCTCCTATTTTGGTAGAGCGTGGGTAATTATTGTTTGATCTGTGTGGCCATCGACAACGTTTCGGCATTTTTTTGCCTTCCTCAGGTCTGGCACACAGAAATCCTATCTAATTTTAGTTTGGTTTGACTGCATGGGGAGCTGCTTCCTCCTCCATGGCCGCATCGAGACTGAGAGCTTTTTGCGAATTGCATTTATTATGTGAAATTATTTTTCTTTAACTTGATTTTGTGTAATAAATTTTTTTGTTTCATTTGCAGGCACTGATTGGGCGTGGATTTGCGATCTCCGGTATAGGTAAGTATTTATTGTTTTTTTTCAGGTAAGTATTGTGGTTTTAATTAAGGTAAGTATTTACTTTTAACACATTTTTGGTTTCGAATGATGCTTGTTTGCAATTGTACAGGTTCAAATTTGTGATTATGTTCAAATTTATGACTTATATTTTTTTATTTCCTGTTCAAATTTTTGACTTGTTTAATTTCCATTTTTTAACTTGCAGATTGACGTTCTTGTCTTATTGGGAAATGGGGTCAGGTTAGGGTTAGGGTTAGGGTTAGGGTTAGGGTTAGGGTTAGGGTTTAGGATTAGGGTTAGGTTAGGATTGGGGTGGGATAGGACCAGTGTAGGGAACAGCACACAAACGGAACAGGAGCCCAATGGAAACCGGAAACGTGGGGGGGCACAGGAGGTGGCACAGGCGAGTTAGGATGAGGTAGGGAGTTCCTCCCCCGAAGGAGAGGAACAAAGGCACGGTCCTACCATCCCGGCCCACCCCACGAACCAGCCCCCGAGCATCCCGTCCGCTGCGGCCGCGCCAGCCATGCTGGCCAGGACCAAATTTGGCTTAATAAAGATATTTATTGGACACGTGTTTGTGCTTATTGTTTGTGATTGAACTTTTCCTATCCGGTCGCCTTGGTTATATATGTAATAATGAGTCTCGACTTGGCATGTGAGGTTGACAGCTCCATTTGCGTTCAACTTTAATAGTACCTCGCACTTATTGATCGTCTCCCCGCATTTTGGGTGGAGCGAGAGCCATTGCTCTGTGCGGCATCCATCACTCTCCTATTTGGGTAGAGGTGGGTAAATTAATTTTTGCTTCTCGTACCTCGCACTTAATTGATCATCTCCCCTATCTGGGTGGAGTGAGAGCATCCTGCTCTGTGCGGCATCCATGCGCTCTCCTATTTTGGTAGAGCGTGGGTAATTATTGTTTGATCTGTGTGGCCATCGACAACGTTTCGGCATTTTTTTGCCTTCCTCAGGTCTGGCACACAGAAATCCTATCTAATTTTAGTTTGGTTTGACTGCATGGGGAGCTGCTTCCTCCTCCATGGCCGCATCGAGACTGAGAGCTTTTTGCGAATTGCATTTATTATGTGAAATTATTTTTCTTTAACTTGATTTTGTGTAATAAATTTTTTTGTTTCATTTGCAGGCACTGATTGGGCGTGGATTTGCGATCTCCGGTATAGGTAAGTATTTATTGTTTTTTTTCAGGTAAGTATTGTGGTTTTAATTAAGGTAAGTATTTACTTTTAACACATTTTTGGTTTCGAATGATGCTTGTTTGCAATTGTACAGGTTCAAATTTGTGATTATGTTCAAATTTATGACTTATATTTTTTTATTTCCTGTTCAAATTTTTGACTTGTTTAATTTCCATTTTTTAACTTGCAGATTGACGTTCTTGTCTTATTGGGAAATGGGGTCAGGTTAGGGTTAGGGTTAGGGTTAGGGTTAGGGTTAGGGTTAGGGTTTAGGATTAGGGTTAGGTTAGGATTGGGGTGGGATAGGACCAGTGTAGGGAACAGCACACAAACGGAACAGGAGCCCAATGGAAACCGGAAACGTGGGGGGGCACAGGAGGTGGCACAGGCGAGTTAGGATGAGGTAGGGAGTTCCTCCCCCGAAGGAGAGGAACAAAGGCACGGTCCTACCATCCCGGCCCACCCCACGAACCAGCCCCCGAGCATCCCGTCCGCTGCGGCCGCGCCAGCCATGCTGGCCAGGACCAAATTTGGCTTAATAAAGATATTTATTGGACACGTGTTTGTGCTTATTGTTTGTGATTGAACTTTTCCTATCCGGTCGCCTTGGTTATATATGTAATAATGAGTCTCGACTTGGCATGTGAGGTTGACAGCTCCATTTGCGTTCAACTTTAATAGTACCTCGCACTTATTGATCGTCTCCCCGCATTTTGGGTGGAGCGAGAGCCATTGCTCTGTGCGGCATCCATCACTCTCCTATTTGGGTAGAGGTGGGTAAATTAATTTTTGCTTCTCGTACCTCGCACTTAATTGATCATCTCCCCTATCTGGGTGGAGTGAGAGCATCCTGCTCTGTGCGGCATCCATGCGCTCTCCTATTTTGGTAGAGCGTGGGTAATTATTGTTTGATCTGTGTGGCCATCGACAACGTTTCGGCATTTTTTTGCCTTCCTCAGGTCTGGCACACAGAAATCCTATCTAATTTTAGTTTGGTTTGACTGCATGGGGAGCTGCTTCCTCCTCCATGGCCGCATCGAGACTGAGAGCTTTTTGCGAATTGCATTTATTATGTGAAATTATTTTTCTTTAACTTGATTTTGTGTAATAAATTTTTTTGTTTCATTTGCAGGCACTGATTGGGCGTGGATTTGCGATCTCCGGTATAGGTAAGTATTTATTGTTTTTTTTCAGGTAAGTATTGTGGTTTTAATTAAGGTAAGTATTTACTTTTAACACATTTTTGGTTTCGAATGATGCTTGTTTGCAATTGTACAGGTTCAAATTTGTGATTATGTTCAAATTTATGACTTATATTTTTTTATTTCCTGTTCAAATTTTTGACTTGTTTAATTTCCATTTTTTAACTTGCAGATTGACGTTCTTGTCTTATTGGGAAATGGGGTCAGGTTAGGGTTAGGGTTAGGGTTAGGGTTAGGGTTAGGGTTAGGGTTTAGGATTAGGGTTAGGTTAGGATTGGGGTGGGATAGGACCAGTGTAGGGAACAGCACACAAACGGAACAGGAGCCCAATGGAAACCGGAAACGTGGGGGGGCACAGGAGGTGGCACAGGCGAGTTAGGATGAGGTAGGGAGTTCCTCCCCCGAAGGAGAGGAACAAAGGCACGGTCCTACCATCCCGGCCCACCCCACGAACCAGCCCCCGAGCATCCCGTCCGCTGCGGCCGCGCCAGCCATGCTGGCCAGGACCAAATTTGGCTTAATAAAGATATTTATTGGACACGTGTTTGTGCTTATTGTTTGTGATTGAACTTTTCCTATCCGGTCGCCTTGGTTATATATGTAATAATGAGTCTCGACTTGGCATGTGAGGTTGACAGCTCCATTTGCGTTCAACTTTAATAGTACCTCGCACTTATTGATCGTCTCCCCGCATTTTGGGTGGAGCGAGAGCCATTGCTCTGTGCGGCATCCATCACTCTCCTATTTGGGTAGAGGTGGGTAAATTAATTTTTGCTTCTCGTACCTCGCACTTAATTGATCATCTCCCCTATCTGGGTGGAGTGAGAGCATCCTGCTCTGTGCGGCATCCATGCGCTCTCCTATTTTGGTAGAGCGTGGGTAATTATTGTTTGATCTGTGTGGCCATCGACAACGTTTCGGCATTTTTTTGCCTTCCTCAGGTCTGGCACACAGAAATCCTATCTAATTTTAGTTTGGTTTGACTGCATGGGGAGCTGCTTCCTCCTCCATGGCCGCATCGAGACTGAGAGCTTTTTGCGAATTGCATTTATTATGTGAAATTATTTTTCTTTAACTTGATTTTGTGTAATAAATTTTTTTGTTTCATTTGCAGGCACTGATTGGGCGTGGATTTGCGATCTCCGGTATAGGTAAGTATTTATTGTTTTTTTTCAGGTAAGTATTGTGGTTTTAATTAAGGTAAGTATTTACTTTTAACACATTTTTGGTTTCGAATGATGCTTGTTTGCAATTGTACAGGTTCAAATTTGTGATTATGTTCAAATTTATGACTTATATTTTTTTATTTCCTGTTCAAATTTTTGACTTGTTTAATTTCCATTTTTTAACTTGCAGATTGACGTTCTTGTCTTATTGGGAAATGGGGTCAGGTTAGGGTTAGGGTTAGGGTTAGGGTTAGGGTTAGGGTTAGGGTTTAGGATTAGGGTTAGGTTAGGATTGGGGTGGGATAGGACCAGTGTAGGGAACAGCACACAAACGGAACAGGAGCCCAATGGAAACCGGAAACGTGGGGGGGCACAGGAGGTGGCACAGGCGAGTTAGGATGAGGTAGGGAGTTCCTCCCCCGAAGGAGAGGAACAAAGGCACGGTCCTACCATCCCGGCCCACCCCACGAACCAGCCCCCGAGCATCCCGTCCGCTGCGGCCGCGCCAGCCATGCTGGCCAGGACCAAATTTGGCTTAATAAAGATATTTATTGGACACGTGTTTGTGCTTATTGTTTGTGATTGAACTTTTCCTATCCGGTCGCCTTGGTTATATATGTAATAATGAGTCTCGACTTGGCATGTGAGGTTGACAGCTCCATTTGCGTTCAACTTTAATAGTACCTCGCACTTATTGATCGTCTCCCCGCATTTTGGGTGGAGCGAGAGCCATTGCTCTGTGCGGCATCCATCACTCTCCTATTTGGGTAGAGGTGGGTAAATTAATTTTTGCTTCTCGTACCTCGCACTTAATTGATCATCTCCCCTATCTGGGTGGAGTGAGAGCATCCTGCTCTGTGCGGCATCCATGCGCTCTCCTATTTTGGTAGAGCGTGGGTAATTATTGTTTGATCTGTGTGGCCATCGACAACGTTTCGGCATTTTTTTGCCTTCCTCAGGTCTGGCACACAGAAATCCTATCTAATTTTAGTTTGGTTTGACTGCATGGGGAGCTGCTTCCTCCTCCATGGCCGCATCGAGACTGAGAGCTTTTTGCGAATTGCATTTATTATGTGAAATTATTTTTCTTTAACTTGATTTTGTGTAATAAATTTTTTTGTTTCATTTGCAGGCACTGATTGGGCGTGGATTTGCGATCTCCGGTATAGGTAAGTATTTATTGTTTTTTTTCAGGTAAGTATTGTGGTTTTAATTAAGGTAAGTATTTACTTTTAACACATTTTTGGTTTCGAATGATGCTTGTTTGCAATTGTACAGGTTCAAATTTGTGATTATGTTCAAATTTATGACTTATATTTTTTTATTTCCTGTTCAAATTTTTGACTTGTTTAATTTCCATTTTTTAACTTGCAGATTGACGTTCTTGTCTTATTGGGAAATGGGGTCAGGTTAGGGTTAGGGTTAGGGTTAGGGTTAGGGTTAGGGTTAGGGTTTAGGATTAGGGTTAGGTTAGGATTGGGGTGGGATAGGACCAGTGTAGGGAACAGCACACAAACGGAACAGGAGCCCAATGGAAACCGGAAACGTGGGGGGGCACAGGAGGTGGCACAGGCGAGTTAGGATGAGGTAGGGAGTTCCTCCCCCGAAGGAGAGGGTTAGGGTTAGGGTTAGGGTTAGGGTTAGGGTTAGGGTTAGGGTTAGGGTTAGGGTTAGGGTTAGGGTTAGGGTTAGGGTTAGGGTTAGGGTTAGGGTTAGGGTTAGGGTTAGGGTTAGGGTTAGGGTTAGGGTTAGGGTTAGGGTTAGGGTTAGGGGTTAGGGTTAGGGTTAGGGTTAGGGTTAGGGTTAGGGTTAGGGTTAGGGTTAGGGTTAGGGTTAGGGTTAGGGTTAGGGTTAGGGTTAGGGTTAGGGTTAGGGTTAGGGTTAGGGTTAGGGTTAGGGTTAGGGTTAGGGTTAGGGTTAGGGTTAGGGTTAGGGTTAGGGTTAGGGTTAGGGTTAGGGTTAGGGTTAGGGTTAGGGTTAGGGTTAGGGTTAGGGTTAGGGTTAGGGTTAGGGTTAGGGTTAGGGTTAGGGTTAGGGTTAGGGTTAGGGTTAGGGTTAGGGTTAGGGTTAGGGTTAGGGTTAGGGTTAGGGTTAGGGTTAGGGTTAGGGTTAGGGTTAGGGTTAGGGTTAGGGTTAGGGTTAGGGTTAGGGTTAGGGTTAGGGTTAGGGTTAGGGTTAGGGTTAGGGTTAGGGTTAGGATTGCGGAAGGACCTTCCCCCCTTATTCGGAGGGAAGCGAAAAGCACGGTCCTTCCACCCGGAACTCCCCTCGGTCCCGCCCCTCTGGGCTTGGTAAACCTGCCGGCGCCGCCGGCCATAGTGGACCGTGGTCCACTCATTGTCCATATTTTATGGATCTAATGGGAGGCGCCTTTGTTATATATGTAATAATAAAAAAATAAAAATAAAAAAATTATATGTATATATTTTTTATTATTATTGTTTGTTGATTTTAACCTTTTATTAATGTTGGCCAAGTGTATGTATGTGTGCCCTGACAACGTTTCGGCCGCTGGGGCCTTCTTCAGGTCTGGCACACAAGTAGAAAAAAGAAAAAAGAAAAGAAAATCTATGTATTGTTGTTATTGGTAATGGCTGCTGAGTTGTGTTCTCCTCGATGTCTCTCCACGCACTGAGCGCGTGCCGCCCTGCGTGTCCTTTTACATTCGGATTTTTTTTTTTTTTTTTTTTTTTTTTTTTTTTTTTTTTTTTTTTTTTTTTTTTTTTTTTTTTTTCCAAAAAATCAAAGTTGTGTTTTACGAAGTGTGTTGTGAACTGGACGTTTTTAGGAATGAATTTATATGACGTATTTTTAGGAATGAATGAAAAATTGACCCGGAGTGTATTACCGTGGACTGGATGTTTATAGGAATGAATGAAAAATTTGAATTGTGTGTTTACCCGTGTATTTATTTATTTATATGATGTTTTTAGGAATGAATAAAAAATTGATCCGGAGTGTTTTACCATCGTATTTGTATACTTATTTGTTCATTTATATGGTGTTTTTAGGAATGAATGAAAAATTGATCCGGAGTGTTGTATATGGTCCCAATAATTTATACCCATGTATTTATTGACTTATTTATTTATTTATTTATATGATGTTTTTTAGGAATGAATGAAAAATTGATCCGGAGTGATTTACCGTGGACTGGATGTTTTTAGGAATGAAAAATTGAGTCGTGTGTTTACCCGTGTATTTATTAATTTATATGATGTTTTTAGGAATGAATAAAAAATTGATCCGGAGTGTTTTACCATTGTATTTGTGTACTTGTTTGTTTATTTATATGGTGTTTTTAGGAATGAAGAAAAATTGATCCGGAGTGTTGTATATGGTCCCAATAATTTATACCCATGTATTTATTGACTTATTTATTTATTTATTTATATGATGTTTTTTAGGAATGAATGAAAAATTGATCCGGAGTGATTTACCGTGGACTGGATGTTTTTAGGAATGAAAAATTGAGTCGTGTGTTTACCCGTGTATTTATTAATTTATATGATGTTTTTAGGAATGAATAAAAAATTGATCCGGAGTGTTTTACCATTGTATTTGTGTACTTATTTGTTTATTTATATGGTGTTTTTAGGAATGGGGTTAGGGTTAGGGTTAGGGTTAGGGTTAGGGTTAGGGTTAGGGTTAGGGTTAGGGTTAGGGTTAGGGTTGGGTAAGCAGCCTATGGACCATTCAGTCCTTTAGGAGCGTTTGTTCCCAGTTTGGATATCCAATCCCTCCACACCTCCCTCCGTTTCGGGTCCGACCAAATAATATTACGTTCTAGGCCCGCAATACGTAAAGCGTCATGCCCGTGGTTGATATAGTGCTGCACCAGCGGTGTCGTAGAGTGAATTTGGTGTATAACCTTATATATGAGTTGTACCAGAGGGACGCGAAGATAGGTTCTGGTCTCCCCCACGTATCTGGTGCCACATTTTTGGCATCTTATGAGGAACACTACATTCTTAGATCCGAGAGCGAAACCTTGGTGGACCTGAAGAACCCGCCCATCTCGGGCATTCTTGATTAATGTGATTCTGGAAAAATAGTTGCTCAGCGGGTGAGGTTCTTTCGGTTGACACGACGGCAACTTAGCCTGAACAAGGAGGTCCTTCAAGTTTTTGTTCCTCCTATAGGCGGAAATCACCGTGAATCTGGAAAATCCCACCCCTGAGCAAATGATCCTCCTAAAATTACCCTTCATTTTGCTATGTAGAACCCTACTCACAGGGGAGTAGGTCGAAACAAACGGAATAGGTAACTTCCTGTTGGCGGTCCGTTGGTTCCGAAAAGTCTTCAAGCAACCCCTGAGGAAAGATCGCCCATATCCCCTCTTTCGTAGGGCCCCAAAAAGGACCCCAACCGCCTCATAAAAATCTTCCTTCCGAGTACAAATGCGCGAAAACCGGATCAGTTGAGCTGTAACGATGCCTCGGAATATGTGTGGAGGGTGAAAACTGGTTTTATGTACGAGAGCGTGTGTGTCTGTGACCTTAAAATGAACCTTGATATCCAGTTGTTGATAGGTACAAAAATTCGGCCCCTTAAAAACTGTAGTGTCTAGAAAGTCAATCGTTTTATGATTAATTGTTGATTTAAGTCGAATTGATGGATCATGTGAATTAAGAATATTTAAAAATTGAGAAAACTCCTCCTCCGTACCCGTCCAAACGCCCCAGACGTCGTCCAGATATCGCACATAACTGGCCGGTTTTTTGTCACATTTTGTCAAAACTTCCGTCTCCCAGTTTGCCATATAAATATTGGCATATGCAGGGGCAAATTTTTTGCCCATTGCCGTCCCTTTAATTTGCAAATAATATTTTCCATCAAAAACAAAATCATTCCTCCTAAGGTTGATCTCCAGCAATTGGAGTAGGTGTTCATCCGGCCTCTTAGGGTCCGGGTACTTCTCAAAAATCCTCTTGACACACTCTATCCCAGCTGTAATGGGGATGTTTGTATAAAGGCTCTCCACATCCATGGAAAAAAAGAATGCCTCCAGGTCCACTCGCATACTCTTAACAATCTCAATGAAATGGTACGTGTCCTTTATGTATGATGGGTGCCTAGTGGAAAGCGGAGTCAAAAAATATTCCAAAAATTCGGCCGTAGCACAGGTTTCACTCCCACAATCCGAGACTATCGGCCTCCCTGGGGGTATTTGGAATGGGACAGTCCATGTCTTTGGGTGTTTGTGGATCTTAGGAAGTATATAAAAGCGTCTAATTCTTGGTTCGGAGTCCCCAATCAGATACTGGCACTGCCTGGCCGTAACGTAGCCACGTTTATGCATGTCGTTAACAATATCAGCCACCATCG
Source organism: Syngnathus typhle (assembly GCF_033458585.1). Classification (NCBI taxonomy): domain Eukaryota; kingdom Metazoa; phylum Chordata; class Actinopteri; order Syngnathiformes; family Syngnathidae; genus Syngnathus; species Syngnathus typhle. The sequence goes on from NW_026872051.1 coordinate 153,983, forward strand.
GTACAGTCTCCCAAAAGATTGGTGAAACCAGTTCCTTATAGTATCTGGTATCACCAAGTTGTCGCCTTGCTTCAGAAACATAATGTTCCCTGTCCATCACAACGACTGCCGAACCCTTATCCGCAGGTTTTATAACAATCTCTCTCGTTTTTCTCAATTCCAACAAGGCCTCCCGTTCCTCCAAAGGTAGGTTGACAGATTGTGTGGTCCCTAATTGATGTTTCTTCAATGTCTTGTTATCCAAATCAATAAGCCGTACAATTTCTTCCGGAAGATCCCAAATCGGAGGTTCCCACGTGGACGGTCTCACAAACGGAAGCATTACTTTTCCCTCATTGCCTCTGAAGTAGGCCACGATCTTAATTCTACGGTGGTAACTCTGCAAATCATGCTGGAGTTCCATCTTTTGTTTAGCGCCCCTTCCGGTGGAGGGAATAAATGTTAATCCTTTGCTAAGAAGAGAGTACTGTGGTTTTGATATTTTGAAATTAGTTGTTAACACTACCACGTCCTTAGCTACCAATGAATTTACATTCTCGGCAACCCGATCTTGCCGATCCTCAACCCCCACGTACTGACGGCTTGGGGGGTCTACCGGTTTAAAAATGCCTGCCAATGAGCAAGCATATCGCCAGCCGTGTCTGGCCTCCAGTGTATTTGGTCCGGACAGACGTGAAATTGGTCCCTGGGTAACATCGGGATATAACGGATATTATTTTCAACAATGTATCTATTCACCGTCTGGAGATTATCCTTGCAATTCTCAGGGAGTAAATCAGAATAATTGACCAAGGGTACCCAGACCTTTGCCTCTGGAAAACGGATCCTTGCGGCATGCAACGCTGCTTGCAAGTCGGATGTGGCAGCCCTTGGTCCGTCCTTTCTATTATTGATGCCAAGTGATAGGATGACTTTAGTCACTATAACCCCCTCGCAGATGCTGGCCGTCCGCAGCAATTCCCCTCCGGTATTAAATCTGGCCCCCGAGAAGCTTTCCAACTGCCAATGGTCACCCGGATCATCTGGCATACGATTTATGTTGGAATCGCCAACAACAAGCCATTTTTTGGCGACCCGTAAAATGCTTTTGCCCTTGGCTTTGCGGGAGCTCTGGTGCCTTGGACTCTCACGACCTATTTCCTCTCCGTCACCATCAAATTCCGATTCCGGGACCGTAGTGTTCCCAGGATTTCTAGGTACCAAGTCATCCTCCGGAACTCCATCTTTCGATGTTGCTGTGCCCTCATCGGAGCCGGAGTCGTACATTGAAAACATCCATTCTTCCTCCTGGTCCGTGTCCAGCTGCGGGACTGTCTTAAGTTCCCCCGCCCTTTCATCAACTCGTTCTTGGGAGCGCAGCAAGCTTTGGGAGGCCCTCGGGGGTCCAGGCCTTTCCCCGTCCATCTCACAGGAGGGCATCTGTGCCCGCAGGGCATCCCTAAGGGAGTCCATCTTGGTGGTGTGGGTTCTCAATCTCGCCACTCTCCGTGGTAGGGGGGTTACCCTTGAGGCACGTTCTTGGTACTCAGGAGTTTCCCCCCCGTTTCGTCCTGGGACTGATGGAGGCAGTCGAGGCCGAGTGCGTTGCCCTACCGGTGAGGAAGCTGGGGTTGAGTGGTCTCTTGGTCGATGTGAGGTCGGTCTACTCCCCTCAAACCGCGCCACCAAGATAGCCTCAGTATAATCAACAGTCCCTTGAGTAAGACGTGGTAAGTTTCGCCTAGCCCATCGTATAGCGGTTTCGAACGCCTCCCTCCAATCCGAGGTAAGTATCTTCTCAAGTTCTGTCAGGAAGGTCTCCTGGCATTCCAGATAGTGGTTCGCCAGGATGTCACATACGGTGCAACCCCATTGTTTTGCAGCACCCAACACCCAATCTGATGTGACATTGGCAGGGAATGCTGGTTTAATTATGGTGGATAAAACTCTCTCCATATTTGTAATCATCCTAGGACGTTGATCCGTTTCTCTGGAATCCACGTTGCGCCGATGGTGGACCACCTTGATTAAACCATGCAACTTGCGTATCTGGTTTCCCAAAACAGCGTCCGCCTTTCGCCATCTACTATCAGGCGTCCTGGCCCGAGGGGGCTGTTTTGGAGGCCGTGACGGCTTGTCCTGGCCATAACGAACCGCAGCCGCGTATGTTCGAATGCCATTATTAGACGGACGAGAGGGTTCCGGAGGAGGCACTGGCCGGTTAGGATTGCGGAAGGACCTTCCCCCCTTATTCGGAGGGAAGCGAAAAGCACGGTCCTTCCACCCGGAACTCCCCTCGGTCCCGCCCCTCTGGGCTTGGTAAACCTGCCGGCGCCGCCGGCCATAGTGGACCGTGGTCCACTCATTGTCCATATTTTATGGATCTAATGGGAGGCGCCTTTGTTATATATGTAATAATAAAAAAATAAAAATAAAAAAATTATATGTATATATTTTTTATTATTATTGTTTGTTGATTTTAACCTTTTATTAATGTTGGCCAAGTGTATGTATGTGTGCCCTGACAACGTTTCGGCCGCTGGGGCCTTCTTCAGGTCTGGCACACAAGTAGAAAAAAGAAAAAAGAAAAGAAAATCTATGTATTGTTGTTATTGGTAATGGCTGCTGAGTTGTGTTCTCCTCGATGTCTCTCCACGCACTGAGCGCGTGCCGCCCTGCGTGTCCTTTTACATTCGGATTTTTTTTTTTTTTTTTTTTTTTTTTTTTTTTTTTTTTTTTTTTTTTTTTTTTTTTCCAAAAAATCAAAGTTGTGTTTTACGAAGTGTGTTGTGAACTGGACGTTTTTAGGAATGAATTTATATGACGTATTTTTAGGAATGAATGAAAAATTGACCCGGAGTGTATTACCGTGGACTGGATGTTTATAGGAATGAATGAAAAATTTGAATTGTGTGTTTACCCGTGTATTTATTTATTTATATGATGTTTTTAGGAATGAATAAAAAATTGATCCGGAGTGTTTTACCATCGTATTTGTATACTTATTTGTTCATTTATATGGTGTTTTTAGGAATGAATGAAAAATTGATCCGGAGTGTTGTATATGGTCCCAATAATTTATACCCATGTATTTATTGACTTATTTATTTATTTATTTATATGATGTTTTTTAGGAATGAATGAAAAATTGATCCGGAGTGATTTACCGTGGACTGGATGTTTTTAGGAATGAAAAATTGAGTCGTGTGTTTACCCGTGTATTTATTAATTTATATGATGTTTTTAGGAATGAATAAAAAATTGATCCGGAGTGTTTTACCATTGTATTTGTGTACTTGTTTGTTTATTTATATGGTGTTTTTAGGAATGAAGAAAAATTGATCCGGAGTGTTGTATATGGTCCCAATAATTTATACCCATGTATTTATTGACTTATTTATTTATTTATTTATATGATGTTTTTTAGGAATGAATGAAAAATTGATCCGGAGTGATTTACCGTGGACTGGATGTTTTTAGGAATGAAAAATTGAGTCGTGTGTTTACCCGTGTATTTATTAATTTATATGATGTTTTTAGGAATGAATAAAAAATTGATCCGGAGTGTTTTACCATTGTATTTGTGTACTTATTTGTTTATTTATATGGTGTTTTTAGGAATGGGGTTAGGGTTAGGGTTAGGGTTAGGGTTAGGGTTAGGGTTAGGGTTAGGGTTAGGGTTAGGGTTAGGGTTGGGTAAGCAGCCTATGGACCATTCAGTCCTTTAGGAGCGTTTGTTCCCAGTTTGGATATCCAATCCCTCCACACCTCCCTCCGTTTCGGGTCCGACCAAATAATATTACGTTCTAGGCCCGCAATACGTAAAGCGTCATGCCCGTGGTTGATATAGTGCTGCACCAGCGGTGTCGTAGAGTGAATTTGGTGTATAACCTTATATATGAGTTGTACCAGAGGGACGCGAAGATAGGTTCTGGTCTCCCCCACGTATCTGGTGCCACATTTTTGGCATCTTATGAGGAACACTACATTCTTAGATCCGAGAGCGAAACCTTGGTGGACCTGAAGAACCCGCCCATCTCGGGCATTCTTGATTAATGTGATTCTGGAAAAATAGTTGCTCAGCGGGTGAGGTTCTTTCGGTTGACACGACGGCAACTTAGCCTGAACAAGGAGGTCCTTCAAGTTTTTGTTCCTCCTATAGGCGGAAATCACCGTGAATCTGGAAAATCCCACCCCTGAGCAAATGATCCTCCTAAAATTACCCTTCATTTTGCTATGTAGAACCCTACTCACAGGGGAGTAGGTCGAAACAAACGGAATAGGTAACTTCCTGTTGGCGGTCCGTTGGTTCCGAAAAGTCTTCAAGCAACCCCTGAGGAAAGATCGCCCATATCCCCTCTTTCGTAGGGCCCCAAAAAGGACCCCAACCGCCTCATAAAAATCTTCCTTCCGAGTACAAATGCGCGAAAACCGGATCAGTTGAGCTGTAACGATGCCTCGGAATATGTGTGGAGGGTGAAAACTGGTTTTATGTACGAGAGCGTGTGTGTCTGTGACCTTAAAATGAACCTTGATATCCAGTTGTTGATAGGTACAAAAATTCGGCCCCTTAAAAACTGTAGTGTCTAGAAAGTCAATCGTTTTATGATTAATTGTTGATTTAAGTCGAATTGATGGATCATGTGAATTAAGAATATTTAAAAATTGAGAAAACTCCTCCTCCGTACCCGTCCAAACGCCCCAGACGTCGTCCAGATATCGCACATAACTGGCCGGTTTTTTGTCACATTTTGTCAAAACTTCCGTCTCCCAGTTTGCCATATAAATATTGGCATATGCAGGGGCAAATTTTTTGCCCATTGCCGTCCCTTTAATTTGCAAATAATATTTTCCATCAAAAACAAAATCATTCCTCCTAAGGTTGATCTCCAGCAATTGGAGTAGGTGTTCATCCGGCCTCTTAGGGTCCGGGTACTTCTCAAAAATCCTCTTGACACACTCTATCCCAGCTGTAATGGGGATGTTTGTATAAAGGCTCTCCACATCCATGGAAAAAAAGAATGCCTCCAGGTCCACTCGCATACTCTTAACAATCTCAATGAAATGGTACGTGTCCTTTATGTATGATGGGTGCCTAGTGGAAAGCGGAGTCAAAAAATATTCCAAAAATTCGGCCGTAGCACAGGTTTCACTCCCACAATCCGAGACTATCGGCCTCCCTGGGGGTATTTGGAATGGGACAGTCCATGTCTTTGGGTGTTTGTGGATCTTAGGAAGTATATAAAAGCGTCTAATTCTTGGTTCGGAGTCCCCAATCAGATACTGGCACTGCCTGGCCGTAACGTAGCCACGTTTATGCATGTCGTTAACAATATCAGCCACCATCGGTACAGTCTCCCAAAAGATTGGTGAAACCAGTTCCTTATAGTATCTGGTATCACCAAGTTGTCGCCTTGCTTCAGAAACATAATGTTCCCTGTCCATCACAACGACTGCCGAACCCTTATCCGCAGGTTTTATAACAATCTCTCTCGTTTTTCTCAATTCCAACAAGGCCTCCCGTTCCTCCAAAGGTAGGTTGACAGATTGTGTGGTCCCTAATTGATGTTTCTTCAATGTCTTGTTATCCAAATCAATAAGCCGTACAATTTCTTCCGGAAGATCCCAAATCGGAGGTTCCCACGTGGACGGTCTCACAAACGGAAGCATTACTTTTCCCTCATTGCCTCTGAAGTAGGCCACGATCTTAATTCTACGGTGGTAACTCTGCAAATCATGCTGGAGTTCCATCTTTTGTTTAGCGCCCCTTCCGGTGGAGGGAATAAATGTTAATCCTTTGCTAAGAAGAGAGTACTGTGGTTTTGATATTTTGAAATTAGTTGTTAACACTACCACGTCCTTAGCTACCAATGAATTTACATTCTCGGCAACCCGATCTTGCCGATCCTCAACCCCCACGTACTGACGGCTTGGGGGGTCTACCGGTTTAAAAATGCCTGCCAATGAGCAAGCATATCGCCAGCCGTGTCTGGCCTCCAGTGTATTTGGTCCGGACAGACGTGAAATTGGTCCCTGGGTAACATCGGGATATAACGGATATTATTTTCAACAATGTATCTATTCACCGTCTGGAGATTATCCTTGCAATTCTCAGGGAGTAAATCAGAATAATTGACCAAGGGTACCCAGACCTTTGCCTCTGGAAAACGGATCCTTGCGGCATGCAACGCTGCTTGCAAGTCGGATGTGGCAGCCCTTGGTCCGTCCTTTCTATTATTGATGCCAAGTGATAGGATGACTTTAGTCACTATAACCCCCTCGCAGATGCTGGCCGTCCGCAGCAATTCCCCTCCGGTATTAAATCTGGCCCCCGAGAAGCTTTCCAACTGCCAATGGTCACCCGGATCATCTGGCATACGATTTATGTTGGAATCGCCAACAACAAGCCATTTTTTGGCGACCCGTAAAATGCTTTTGCCCTTGGCTTTGCGGGAGCTCTGGTGCCTTGGACTCTCACGACCTATTTCCTCTCCGTCACCATCAAATTCCGATTCCGGGACCGTAGTGTTCCCAGGATTTCTAGGTACCAAGTCATCCTCCGGAACTCCATCTTTCGATGTTGCTGTGCCCTCATCGGAGCCGGAGTCGTACATTGAAAACATCCATTCTTCCTCCTGGTCCGTGTCCAGCTGCGGGACTGTCTTAAGTTCCCCCGCCCTTTCATCAACTCGTTCTTGGGAGCGCAGCAAGCTTTGGGAGGCCCTCGGGGGTCCAGGCCTTTCCCCGTCCATCTCACAGGAGGGCATCTGTGCCCGCAGGGCATCCCTAAGGGAGTCCATCTTGGTGGTGTGGGTTCTCAATCTCGCCACTCTCCGTGGTAGGGGGGTTACCCTTGAGGCACGTTCTTGGTACTCAGGAGTTTCCCCCCCGTTTCGTCCTGGGACTGATGGAGGCAGTCGAGGCCGAGTGCGTTGCCCTACCGGTGAGGAAGCTGGGGTTGAGTGGTCTCTTGGTCGATGTGAGGTCGGTCTACTCCCCTCAAACCGCGCCACCAAGATAGCCTCAGTATAATCAACAGTCCCTTGAGTAAGACGTGGTAAGTTTCGCCTAGCCCATCGTATAGCGGTTTCGAACGCCTCCCTCCAATCCGAGGTAAGTATCTTCTCAAGTTCTGTCAGGAAGGTCTCCTGGCATTCCAGATAGTGGTTCGCCAGGATGTCACATACGGTGCAACCCCATTGTTTTGCAGCACCCAACACCCAATCTGATGTGACATTGGCAGGGAATGCTGGTTTAATTATGGTGGATAAAACTCTCTCCATATTTGTAATCATCCTAGGACGTTGATCCGTTTCTCTGGAATCCACGTTGCGCCGATGGTGGACCACCTTGATTAAACCATGCAACTTGCGTATCTGGTTTCCCAAAACAGCGTCCGCCTTTCGCCATCTACTATCAGGCGTCCTGGCCCGAGGGGGCTGTTTTGGAGGCCGTGACGGCTTGTCCTGGCCATAACGAACCGCAGCCGCGTATGTTCGAATGCCATTATTAGACGGACGAGAGGGTTCCGGAGGAGGCACTGGCCGGTTAGGATTGCGGAAGGACCTTCCCCCCTTATTCGGAGGGAAGCGAAAAGCACGGTCCTTCCACCCGGAACTCCCCTCGGTCCCGCCCCTCTGGGCTTGGTAAACCTGCCGGCGCCGCCGGCCATAGTGGACCGTGGTCCACTCATTGTCCATATTTTATGGATCTAATGGGAGGCGCCTTTGTTATATATGTAATAATAAAAAAATAAAAATAAAAAAATTATATGTATATATTTTTTATTATTATTGTTTGTTGATTTTAACCTTTTATTAATGTTGGCCAAGTGTATGTATGTGTGCCCTGACAACGTTTCGGCCGCTGGGGCCTTCTTCAGGTCTGGCACACAAGTAGAAAAAAGAAAAAAGAAAAGAAAATCTATGTATTGTTGTTATTGGTAATGGCTGCTGAGTTGTGTTCTCCTCGATGTCTCTCCACGCACTGAGCGCGTGCCGCCCTGCGTGTCCTTTTACATTCGGATTTTTTTTTTTTTTTTTTTTTTTTTTTTTTTTTTTTTTTTTTTTTTTTTTTTTTTTTTTTTTTCCAAAAAATCAAAGTTGTGTTTTACGAAGTGTGTTGTGAACTGGACGTTTTTAGGAATGAATTTATATGACGTATTTTTAGGAATGAATGAAAAATTGACCCGGAGTGTATTACCGTGGACTGGATGTTTATAGGAATGAATGAAAAATTTGAATTGTGTGTTTACCCGTGTATTTATTTATTTATATGATGTTTTTAGGAATGAATAAAAAATTGATCCGGAGTGTTTTACCATCGTATTTGTATACTTATTTGTTCATTTATATGGTGTTTTTAGGAATGAATGAAAAATTGATCCGGAGTGTTGTATATGGTCCCAATAATTTATACCCATGTATTTATTGACTTATTTATTTATTTATTTATATGATGTTTTTTAGGAATGAATGAAAAATTGATCCGGAGTGATTTACCGTGGACTGGATGTTTTTAGGAATGAAAAATTGAGTCGTGTGTTTACCCGTGTATTTATTAATTTATATGATGTTTTTAGGAATGAATAAAAAATTGATCCGGAGTGTTTTACCATTGTATTTGTGTACTTGTTTGTTTATTTATATGGTGTTTTTAGGAATGAAGAAAAATTGATCCGGAGTGTTGTATATGGTCCCAATAATTTATACCCATGTATTTATTGACTTATTTATTTATTTATTTATATGATGTTTTTTAGGAATGAATGAAAAATTGATCCGGAGTGATTTACCGTGGACTGGATGTTTTTAGGAATGAAAAATTGAGTCGTGTGTTTACCCGTGTATTTATTAATTTATATGATGTTTTTAGGAATGAATAAAAAATTGATCCGGAGTGTTTTACCATTGTATTTGTGTACTTATTTGTTTATTTATATGGTGTTTTTAGGAATGGGGTTAGGGTTAGGGTTAGGGTTAGGGTTAGGGTTAGGGTTAGGGTTAGGGTTAGGGTTAGGGTTAGGGTTGGGTAAGCAGCCTATGGACCATTCAGTCCTTTAGGAGCGTTTGTTCCCAGTTTGGATATCCAATCCCTCCACACCTCCCTCCGTTTCGGGTCCGACCAAATAATATTACGTTCTAGGCCCGCAATACGTAAAGCGTCATGCCCGTGGTTGATATAGTGCTGCACCAGCGGTGTCGTAGAGTGAATTTGGTGTATAACCTTATATATGAGTTGTACCAGAGGGACGCGAAGATAGGTTCTGGTCTCCCCCACGTATCTGGTGCCACATTTTTGGCATCTTATGAGGAACACTACATTCTTAGATCCGAGAGCGAAACCTTGGTGGACCTGAAGAACCCGCCCATCTCGGGCATTCTTGATTAATGTGATTCTGGAAAAATAGTTGCTCAGCGGGTGAGGTTCTTTCGGTTGACACGACGGCAACTTAGCCTGAACAAGGAGGTCCTTCAAGTTTTTGTTCCTCCTATAGGCGGAAATCACCGTGAATCTGGAAAATCCCACCCCTGAGCAAATGATCCTCCTAAAATTACCCTTCATTTTGCTATGTAGAACCCTACTCACAGGGGAGTAGGTCGAAACAAACGGAATAGGTAACTTCCTGTTGGCGGTCCGTTGGTTCCGAAAAGTCTTCAAGCAACCCCTGAGGAAAGATCGCCCATATCCCCTCTTTCGTAGGGCCCCAAAAAGGACCCCAACCGCCTCATAAAAATCTTCCTTCCGAGTACAAATGCGCGAAAACCGGATCAGTTGAGCTGTAACGATGCCTCGGAATATGTGTGGAGGGTGAAAACTGGTTTTATGTACGAGAGCGTGTGTGTCTGTGACCTTAAAATGAACCTTGATATCCAGTTGTTGATAGGTACAAAAATTCGGCCCCTTAAAAACTGTAGTGTCTAGAAAGTCAATCGTTTTATGATTAATTGTTGATTTAAGTCGAATTGATGGATCATGTGAATTAAGAATATTTAAAAATTGAGAAAACTCCTCCTCCGTACCCGTCCAAACGCCCCAGACGTCGTCCAGATATCGCACATAACTGGCCGGTTTTTTGTCACATTTTGTCAAAACTTCCGTCTCCCAGTTTGCCATATAAATATTGGCATATGCAGGGGCAAATTTTTTGCCCATTGCCGTCCCTTTAATTTGCAAATAATATTTTCCATCAAAAACAAAATCATTCCTCCTAAGGTTGATCTCCAGCAATTGGAGTAGGTGTTCATCCGGCCTCTTAGGGTCCGGGTACTTCTCAAAAATCCTCTTGACACACTCTATCCCAGCTGTAATGGGGATGTTTGTATAAAGGCTCTCCACATCCATGGAAAAAAAGAATGCCTCCAGGTCCACTCGCATACTCTTAACAATCTCAATGAAATGGTACGTGTCCTTTATGTATGATGGGTGCCTAGTGGAAAGCGGAGTCAAAAAATATTCCAAAAATTCGGCCGTAGCACAGGTTTCACTCCCACAATCCGAGACTATCGGCCTCCCTGGGGGTATTTGGAATGGGACAGTCCATGTCTTTGGGTGTTTGTGGATCTTAGGAAGTATATAAAAGCGTCTAATTCTTGGTTCGGAGTCCCCAATCAGATACTGGCACTGCCTGGCCGTAACGTAGCCACGTTTATGCATGTCGTTAACAATATCAGCCACCATCGGTACAGTCTCCCAAAAGATTGGTGAAACCAGTTCCTTATAGTATCTGGTATCACCAAGTTGTCGCCTTGCTTCAGAAACATAATGTTCCCTGTCCATCACAACGACTGCCGAACCCTTATCCGCAGGTTTTATAACAATCTCTCTCGTTTTTCTCAATTCCAACAAGGCCTCCCGTTCCTCCAAAGGTAGGTTGACAGATTGTGTGGTCCCTAATTGATGTTTCTTCAATGTCTTGTTATCCAAATCAATAAGCCGTACAATTTCTTCCGGAAGATCCCAAATCGGAGGTTCCCACGTGGACGGTCTCACAAACGGAAGCATTACTTTTCCCTCATTGCCTCTGAAGTAGGCCACGATCTTAATTCTACGGTGGTAACTCTGCAAATCATGCTGGAGTTCCATCTTTTGTTTAGCGCCCCTTCCGGTGGAGGGAATAAATGTTAATCCTTTGCTAAGAAGAGAGTACTGTGGTTTTGATATTTTGAAATTAGTTGTTAACACTACCACGTCCTTAGCTACCAATGAATTTACATTCTCGGCAACCCGATCTTGCCGATCCTCAACCCCCACGTACTGACGGCTTGGGGGGTCTACCGGTTTAAAAATGCCTGCCAATGAGCAAGCATATCGCCAGCCGTGTCTGGCCTCCAGTGTATTTGGTCCGGACAGACGTGAAATTGGTCCCTGGGTAACATCGGGATATAACGGATATTATTTTCAACAATGTATCTATTCACCGTCTGGAGATTATCCTTGCAATTCTCAGGGAGTAAATCAGAATAATTGACCAAGGGTACCCAGACCTTTGCCTCTGGAAAACGGATCCTTGCGGCATGCAACGCTGCTTGCAAGTCGGATGTGGCAGCCCTTGGTCCGTCCTTTCTATTATTGATGCCAAGTGATAGGATGACTTTAGTCACTATAACCCCCTCGCAGATGCTGGCCGTCCGCAGCAATTCCCCTCCGGTATTAAATCTGGCCCCCGAGAAGCTTTCCAACTGCCAATGGTCACCCGGATCATCTGGCATACGATTTATGTTGGAATCGCCAACAACAAGCCATTTTTTGGCGACCCGTAAAATGCTTTTGCCCTTGGCTTTGCGGGAGCTCTGGTGCCTTGGACTCTCACGACCTATTTCCTCTCCGTCACCATCAAATTCCGATTCCGGGACCGTAGTGTTCCCAGGATTTCTAGGTACCAAGTCATCCTCCGGAACTCCATCTTTCGATGTTGCTGTGCCCTCATCGGAGCCGGAGTCGTACATTGAAAACATCCATTCTTCCTCCTGGTCCGTGTCCAGCTGCGGGACTGTCTTAAGTTCCCCCGCCCTTTCATCAACTCGTTCTTGGGAGCGCAGCAAGCTTTGGGAGGCCCTCGGGGGTCCAGGCCTTTCCCCGTCCATCTCACAGGAGGGCATCTGTGCCCGCAGGGCATCCCTAAGGGAGTCCATCTTGGTGGTGTGGGTTCTCAATCTCGCCACTCTCCGTGGTAGGGGGGTTACCCTTGAGGCACGTTCTTGGTACTCAGGAGTTTCCCCCCCGTTTCGTCCTGGGACTGATGGAGGCAGTCGAGGCCGAGTGCGTTGCCCTACCGGTGAGGAAGCTGGGGTTGAGTGGTCTCTTGGTCGATGTGAGGTCGGTCTACTCCCCTCAAACCGCGCCACCAAGATAGCCTCAGTATAATCAACAGTCCCTTGAGTAAGACGTGGTAAGTTTCGCCTAGCCCATCGTATAGCGGTTTCGAACGCCTCCCTCCAATCCGAGGTAAGTATCTTCTCAAGTTCTGTCAGGAAGGTCTCCTGGCATTCCAGATAGTGGTTCGCCAGGATGTCACATACGGTGCAACCCCATTGTTTTGCAGCACCCAACACCCAATCTGATGTGACATTGGCAGGGAATGCTGGTTTAATTATGGTGGATAAAACTCTCTCCATATTTGTAATCATCCTAGGACGTTGATCCGTTTCTCTGGAATCCACGTTGCGCCGATGGTGGACCACCTTGATTAAACCATGCAACTTGCGTATCTGGTTTCCCAAAACAGCGTCCGCCTTTCGCCATCTACTATCAGGCGTCCTGGCCCGAGGGGGCTGTTTTGGAGGCCGTGACGGCTTGTCCTGGCCATAACGAACCGCAGCCGCGTATGTTCGAATGCCATTATTAGACGGACGAGAGGGTTCCGGAGGAGGCACTGGCCGGTTAGGATTGCGGAAGGACCTTCCCCCCTTATTCGGAGGGAAGCGAAAAGCACGGTCCTTCCACCCGGAACTCCCCTCGGTCCCGCCCCTCTGGGCTTGGTAAACCTGCCGGCGCCGCCGGCCATAGTGGACCGTGGTCCACTCATTGTCCATATTTTATGGATCTAATGGGAGGCGCCTTTGTTATATATGTAATAATAAAAAAATAAAAATAAAAAAATTATATGTATATATTTTTTATTATTATTGTTTGTTGATTTTAACCTTTTATTAATGTTGGCCAAGTGTATGTATGTGTGCCCTGACAACGTTTCGGCCGCTGGGGCCTTCTTCAGGTCTGGCACACAAGTAGAAAAAAGAAAAAAGAAAAGAAAATCTATGTATTGTTGTTATTGGTAATGGCTGCTGAGTTGTGTTCTCCTCGATGTCTCTCCACGCACTGAGCGCGTGCCGCCCTGCGTGTCCTTTTACATTCGGATTTTTTTTTTTTTTTTTTTTTTTTTTTTTTTTTTTTTTTTTTTTTTTTTTTTTTTTTCCAAAAAATCAAAGTTGTGTTTTACGAAGTGTGTTGTGAACTGGACGTTTTTAGGAATGAATTTATATGACGTATTTTTAGGAATGAATGAAAAATTGACCCGGAGTGTATTACCGTGGACTGGATGTTTATAGGAATGAATGAAAAATTTGAATTGTGTGTTTACCCGTGTATTTATTTATTTATATGATGTTTTTAGGAATGAATAAAAAATTGATCCGGAGTGTTTTACCATCGTATTTGTATACTTATTTGTTCATTTATATGGTGTTTTTAGGAATGAATGAAAAATTGATCCGGAGTGTTGTATATGGTCCCAATAATTTATACCCATGTATTTATTGACTTATTTATTTATTTATTTATATGATGTTTTTTAGGAATGAATGAAAAATTGATCCGGAGTGATTTACCGTGGACTGGATGTTTTTAGGAATGAAAAATTGAGTCGTGTGTTTACCCGTGTATTTATTAATTTATATGATGTTTTTAGGAATGAATAAAAAATTGATCCGGAGTGTTTTACCATTGTATTTGTGTACTTGTTTGTTTATTTATATGGTGTTTTTAGGAATGAAGAAAAATTGATCCGGAGTGTTGTATATGGTCCCAATAATTTATACCCATGTATTTATTGACTTATTTATTTATTTATTTATATGATGTTTTTTAGGAATGAATGAAAAATTGATCCGGAGTGATTTACCGTGGACTGGATGTTTTTAGGAATGAAAAATTGAGTCGTGTGTTTACCCGTGTATTTATTAATTTATATGATGTTTTTAGGAATGAATAAAAAATTGATCCGGAGTGTTTTACCATTGTATTTGTGTACTTATTTGTTTATTTATATGGTGTTTTTAGGAATGGGGTTAGGGTTAGGGTTAGGGTTAGGGTTAGGGTTAGGGTTAGGGTTAGGGTTAGGGTTAGGGTTAGGGTTGGGTAAGCAGCCTATGGACCATTCAGTCCTTTAGGAGCGTTTGTTCCCAGTTTGGATATCCAATCCCTCCACACCTCCCTCCGTTTCGGGTCCGACCAAATAATATTACGTTCTAGGCCCGCAATACGTAAAGCGTCATGCCCGTGGTTGATATAGTGCTGCACCAGCGGTGTCGTAGAGTGAATTTGGTGTATAACCTTATATATGAGTTGTACCAGAGGGACGCGAAGATAGGTTCTGGTCTCCCCCACGTATCTGGTGCCACATTTTTGGCATCTTATGAGGAACACTACATTCTTAGATCCGAGAGCGAAACCTTGGTGGACCTGAAGAACCCGCCCATCTCGGGCATTCTTGATTAATGTGATTCTGGAAAAATAGTTGCTCAGCGGGTGAGGTTCTTTCGGTTGACACGACGGCAACTTAGCCTGAACAAGGAGGTCCTTCAAGTTTTTGTTCCTCCTATAGGCGGAAATCACCGTGAATCTGGAAAATCCCACCCCTGAGCAAATGATCCTCCTAAAATTACCCTTCATTTTGCTATGTAGAACCCTACTCACAGGGGAGTAGGTCGAAACAAACGGAATAGGTAACTTCCTGTTGGCGGTCCGTTGGTTCCGAAAAGTCTTCAAGCAACCCCTGAGGAAAGATCGCCCATATCCCCTCTTTCGTAGGGCCCCAAAAAGGACCCCAACCGCCTCATAAAAATCTTCCTTCCGAGTACAAATGCGCGAAAACCGGATCAGTTGAGCTGTAACGATGCCTCGGAATATGTGTGGAGGGTGAAAACTGGTTTTATGTACGAGAGCGTGTGTGTCTGTGACCTTAAAATGAACCTTGATATCCAGTTGTTGATAGGTACAAAAATTCGGCCCCTTAAAAACTGTAGTGTCTAGAAAGTCAATCGTTTTATGATTAATTGTTGATTTAAGTCGAATTGATGGATCATGTGAATTAAGAATATTTAAAAATTGAGAAAACTCCTCCTCCGTACCCGTCCAAACGCCCCAGACGTCGTCCAGATATCGCACATAACTGGCCGGTTTTTTGTCACATTTTGTCAAAACTTCCGTCTCCCAGTTTGCCATATAAATATTGGCATATGCAGGGGCAAATTTTTTGCCCATTGCCGTCCCTTTAATTTGCAAATAATATTTTCCATCAAAAACAAAATCATTCCTCCTAAGGTTGATCTCCAGCAATTGGAGTAGGTGTTCATCCGGCCTCTTAGGGTCCGGGTACTTCTCAAAAATCCTCTTGACACACTCTATCCCAGCTGTAATGGGGATGTTTGTATAAAGGCTCTCCACATCCATGGAAAAAAAGAATGCCTCCAGGTCCACTCGCATACTCTTAACAATCTCAATGAAATGGTACGTGTCCTTTATGTATGATGGGTGCCTAGTGGAAAGCGGAGTCAAAAAATATTCCAAAAATTCGGCCGTAGCACAGGTTTCACTCCCACAATCCGAGACTATCGGCCTCCCTGGGGGTATTTGGAATGGGACAGTCCATGTCTTTGGGTGTTTGTGGATCTTAGGAAGTATATAAAAGCGTCTAATTCTTGGTTCGGAGTCCCCAATCAGATACTGGCACTGCCTGGCCGTAACGTAGCCACGTTTATGCATGTCGTTAACAATATCAGCCACCATCGGTACAGTCTCCCAAAAGATTGGTGAAACCAGTTCCTTATAGTATCTGGTATCACCAAGTTGTCGCCTTGCTTCAGAAACATAATGTTCCCTGTCCATCACAACGACTGCCGAACCCTTATCCGCAGGTTTTATAACAATCTCTCTCGTTTTTCTCAATTCCAACAAGGCCTCCCGTTCCTCCAAAGGTAGGTTGACAGATTGTGTGGTCCCTAATTGATGTTTCTTCAATGTCTTGTTATCCAAATCAATAAGCCGTACAATTTCTTCCGGAAGATCCCAAATCGGAGGTTCCCACGTGGACGGTCTCACAAACGGAAGCATTACTTTTCCCTCATTGCCTCTGAAGTAGGCCACGATCTTAATTCTACGGTGGTAACTCTGCAAATCATGCTGGAGTTCCATCTTTTGTTTAGCGCCCCTTCCGGTGGAGGGAATAAATGTTAATCCTTTGCTAAGAAGAGAGTACTGTGGTTTTGATATTTTGAAATTAGTTGTTAACACTACCACGTCCTTAGCTACCAATGAATTTACATTCTCGGCAACCCGATCTTGCCGATCCTCAACCCCCACGTACTGACGGCTTGGGGGGTCTACCGGTTTAAAAATGCCTGCCAATGAGCAAGCATATCGCCAGCCGTGTCTGGCCTCCAGTGTATTTGGTCCGGACAGACGTGAAATTGGTCCCTGGGTAACATCGGGATATAACGGATATTATTTTCAACAATGTATCTATTCACCGTCTGGAGATTATCCTTGCAATTCTCAGGGAGTAAATCAGAATAATTGACCAAGGGTACCCAGACCTTTGCCTCTGGAAAACGGATCCTTGCGGCATGCAACGCTGCTTGCAAGTCGGATGTGGCAGCCCTTGGTCCGTCCTTTCTATTATTGATGCCAAGTGATAGGATGACTTTAGTCACTATAACCCCCTCGCAGATGCTGGCCGTCCGCAGCAATTCCCCTCCGGTATTAAATCTGGCCCCCGAGAAGCTTTCCAACTGCCAATGGTCACCCGGATCATCTGGCATACGATTTATGTTGGAATCGCCAACAACAAGCCATTTTTTGGCGACCCGTAAAATGCTTTTGCCCTTGGCTTTGCGGGAGCTCTGGTGCCTTGGACTCTCACGACCTATTTCCTCTCCGTCACCATCAAATTCCGATTCCGGGACCGTAGTGTTCCCAGGATTTCTAGGTACCAAGTCATCCTCCGGAACTCCATCTTTCGATGTTGCTGTGCCCTCATCGGAGCCGGAGTCGTACATTGAAAACATCCATTCTTCCTCCTGGTCCGTGTCCAGCTGCGGGACTGTCTTAAGTTCCCCCGCCCTTTCATCAACTCGTTCTTGGGAGCGCAGCAAGCTTTGGGAGGCCCTCGGGGGTCCAGGCCTTTCCCCGTCCATCTCACAGGAGGGCATCTGTGCCCGCAGGGCATCCCTAAGGGAGTCCATCTTGGTGGTGTGGGTTCTCAATCTCGCCACTCTCCGTGGTAGGGGGGTTACCCTTGAGGCACGTTCTTGGTACTCAGGAGTTTCCCCCCCGTTTCGTCCTGGGACTGATGGAGGCAGTCGAGGCCGAGTGCGTTGCCCTACCGGTGAGGAAGCTGGGGTTGAGTGGTCTCTTGGTCGATGTGAGGTCGGTCTACTCCCCTCAAACCGCGCCACCAAGATAGCCTCAGTATAATCAACAGTCCCTTGAGTAAGACGTGGTAAGTTTCGCCTAGCCCATCGTATAGCGGTTTCGAACGCCTCCCTCCAATCCGAGGTAAGTATCTTCTCAAGTTCTGTCAGGAAGGTCTCCTGGCATTCCAGATAGTGGTTCGCCAGGATGTCACATACGGTGCAACCCCATTGTTTTGCAGCACCCAACACCCAATCTGATGTGACATTGGCAGGGAATGCTGGTTTAATTATGGTGGATAAAACTCTCTCCATATTTGTAATCATCCTAGGACGTTGATCCGTTTCTCTGGAATCCACGTTGCGCCGATGGTGGACCACCTTGATTAAACCATGCAACTTGCGTATCTGGTTTCCCAAAACAGCGTCCGCCTTTCGCCATCTACTATCAGGCGTCCTGGCCCGAGGGGGCTGTTTTGGAGGCCGTGACGGCTTGTCCTGGCCATAACGAACCGCAGCCGCGTATGTTCGAATGCCATTATTAGACGGACGAGAGGGTTCCGGAGGAGGCACTGGCCGGTTAGGATTGCGGAAGGACCTTCCCCCCTTATTCGGAGGGAAGCGAAAAGCACGGTCCTTCCACCCGGAACTCCCCTCGGTCCCGCCCCTCTGGGCTTGGTAAACCTGCCGGCGCCGCCGGCCATAGTGGACCGTGGTCCACTCATTGTCCATATTTTATGGATCTAATGGGAGGCGCCTTTGTTATATATGTAATAATAAAAAAATAAAAATAAAAAAATTATATGTATATATTTTTTATTATTATTGTTTGTTGATTTTAACCTTTTATTAATGTTGGCCAAGTGTATGTATGTGTGCCCTGACAACGTTTCGGCCGCTGGGGCCTTCTTCAGGTCTGGCACACAAGTAGAAAAAAGAAAAAAGAAAAGAAAATCTATGTATTGTTGTTATTGGTAATGGCTGCTGAGTTGTGTTCTCCTCGATGTCTCTCCACGCACTGAGCGCGTGCCGCCCTGCGTGTCCTTTTACATTCGGATTTTTTTTTTTTTTTTTTTTTTTTTTTTTTTTTTTTTTTTTTTTTTTTTTTTTTTTTTTTTTTTTCCAAAAAATCAAAGTTGTGTTTTACGAAGTGTGTTGTGAACTGGACGTTTTTAGGAATGAATTTATATGACGTATTTTTAGGAATGAATGAAAAATTGACCCGGAGTGTATTACCGTGGACTGGATGTTTATAGGAATGAATGAAAAATTTGAATTGTGTGTTTACCCGTGTATTTATTTATTTATATGATGTTTTTAGGAATGAATAAAAAATTGATCCGGAGTGTTTTACCATCGTATTTGTATACTTATTTGTTCATTTATATGGTGTTTTTAGGAATGAATGAAAAATTGATCCGGAGTGTTGTATATGGTCCCAATAATTTATACCCATGTATTTATTGACTTATTTATTTATTTATTTATATGATGTTTTTTAGGAATGAATGAAAAATTGATCCGGAGTGATTTACCGTGGACTGGATGTTTTTAGGAATGAAAAATTGAGTCGTGTGTTTACCCGTGTATTTATTAATTTATATGATGTTTTTAGGAATGAATAAAAAATTGATCCGGAGTGTTTTACCATTGTATTTGTGTACTTGTTTGTTTATTTATATGGTGTTTTTAGGAATGAAGAAAAATTGATCCGGAGTGTTGTATATGGTCCCAATAATTTATACCCATGTATTTATTGACTTATTTATTTATTTATTTATATGATGTTTTTTAGGAATGAATGAAAAATTGATCCGGAGTGATTTACCGTGGACTGGATGTTTTTAGGAATGAAAAATTGAGTCGTGTGTTTACCCGTGTATTTATTAATTTATATGATGTTTTTAGGAATGAATAAAAAATTGATCCGGAGTGTTTTACCATTGTATTTGTGTACTTATTTGTTTATTTATATGGTGTTTTTAGGAATGGGGTTAGGGTTAGGGTTAGGGTTAGGGTTAGGGTTAGGGTTAGGGTTAGGGTTAGGGTTAGGGTTAGGGTTGGGTAAGCAGCCTATGGACCATTCAGTCCTTTAGGAGCGTTTGTTCCCAGTTTGGATATCCAATCCCTCCACACCTCCCTCCGTTTCGGGTCCGACCAAATAATATTACGTTCTAGGCCCGCAATACGTAAAGCGTCATGCCCGTGGTTGATATAGTGCTGCACCAGCGGTGTCGTAGAGTGAATTTGGTGTATAACCTTATATATGAGTTGTACCAGAGGGACGCGAAGATAGGTTCTGGTCTCCCCCACGTATCTGGTGCCACATTTTTGGCATCTTATGAGGAACACTACATTCTTAGATCCGAGAGCGAAACCTTGGTGGACCTGAAGAACCCGCCCATCTCGGGCATTCTTGATTAATGTGATTCTGGAAAAATAGTTGCTCAGCGGGTGAGGTTCTTTCGGTTGACACGACGGCAACTTAGCCTGAACAAGGAGGTCCTTCAAGTTTTTGTTCCTCCTATAGGCGGAAATCACCGTGAATCTGGAAAATCCCACCCCTGAGCAAATGATCCTCCTAAAATTACCCTTCATTTTGCTATGTAGAACCCTACTCACAGGGGAGTAGGTCGAAACAAACGGAATAGGTAACTTCCTGTTGGCGGTCCGTTGGTTCCGAAAAGTCTTCAAGCAACCCCTGAGGAAAGATCGCCCATATCCCCTCTTTCGTAGGGCCCCAAAAAGGACCCCAACCGCCTCATAAAAATCTTCCTTCCGAGTACAAATGCGCGAAAACCGGATCAGTTGAGCTGTAACGATGCCTCGGAATATGTGTGGAGGGTGAAAACTGGTTTTATGTACGAGAGCGTGTGTGTCTGTGACCTTAAAATGAACCTTGATATCCAGTTGTTGATAGGTACAAAAATTCGGCCCCTTAAAAACTGTAGTGTCTAGAAAGTCAATCGTTTTATGATTAATTGTTGATTTAAGTCGAATTGATGGATCATGTGAATTAAGAATATTTAAAAATTGAGAAAACTCCTCCTCCGTACCCGTCCAAACGCCCCAGACGTCGTCCAGATATCGCACATAACTGGCCGGTTTTTTGTCACATTTTGTCAAAACTTCCGTCTCCCAGTTTGCCATATAAATATTGGCATATGCAGGGGCAAATTTTTTGCCCATTGCCGTCCCTTTAATTTGCAAATAATATTTTCCATCAAAAACAAAATCATTCCTCCTAAGGTTGATCTCCAGCAATTGGAGTAGGTGTTCATCCGGCCTCTTAGGGTCCGGGTACTTCTCAAAAATCCTCTTGACACACTCTATCCCAGCTGTAATGGGGATGTTTGTATAAAGGCTCTCCACATCCATGGAAAAAAAGAATGCCTCCAGGTCCACTCGCATACTCTTAACAATCTCAATGAAATGGTACGTGTCCTTTATGTATGATGGGTGCCTAGTGGAAAGCGGAGTCAAAAAATATTCCAAAAATTCGGCCGTAGCACAGGTTTCACTCCCACAATCCGAGACTATCGGCCTCCCTGGGGGTATTTGGAATGGGACAGTCCATGTCTTTGGGTGTTTGTGGATCTTAGGAAGTATATAAAAGCGTCTAATTCTTGGTTCGGAGTCCCCAATCAGATACTGGCACTGCCTGGCCGTAACGTAGCCACGTTTATGCATGTCGTTAACAATATCAGCCACCATCGGTACAGTCTCCCAAAAGATTGGTGAAACCAGTTCCTTATAGTATCTGGTATCACCAAGTTGTCGCCTTGCTTCAGAAACATAATGTTCCCTGTCCATCACAACGACTGCCGAACCCTTATCCGCAGGTTTTATAACAATCTCTCTCGTTTTTCTCAATTCCAACAAGGCCTCCCGTTCCTCCAAAGGTAGGTTGACAGATTGTGTGGTCCCTAATTGATGTTAGGGTTAGGGTTAGGGTTAGGGTTAGGGTTAGGGTTAGGGTTAGGGTTAGGGTTAGGGTTAGGGTTAGGGTTAGGGTTAGGGTTAGGGTTAGGGTTAGGGTTAGGGTTAGGGTTAGGGTTAGGGTTAGGGTTAGGGTTAGGGTTAGGGTTAGGGTTAGGGTTAGGGTTAGGGTTAGGGTTAGGGTTAGGGTTAGGGTTAGGGTTAGGGTTAGGGTTAGGGTTAGGGTTAGGGTTAGGGTTAGGGTTAGGGTTAGGGTTAGGGTTAGGGTTAGGGTTAGGGTTAGGGTTAGGGTTAGGGTTAGGGTTAGGGTTAGGGTTAGGGTTAGGGTTAGGGTTAGGGTTAGGGTTAGGGTTAGGGTTAGGGTTAGGGTTAGGGTTAGGGTTAGGGTTAGGGTTAGGGTTAGGGTTAGGGTTAGGGTTAGGGTTAGGGTTAGGGTTAGGGTTAGGGTTAGGGTTAGGGTTAGGGTTAGGGTTAGGGTTAGGGTTAGGGTTAGGGTTAGGGTTAGGGTTAGGGTTAGGGTTAGGGTTAGGGTTAGGGTTAGGGTTAGGGTTAGGGTTAGGGTTAGGGTTAGGGTTAGGGTTAGGGTTAGGGTTAGGGTTAGGGTTAGGGTTAGGGTTAGGGTTAGGGTTAGGGTTAGGGTTAGGGTTAGGGTTAGGGTTAGGGTTAGGGTTAGGGTTAGGGTTAGGGTTAGGGTTAGGGTTAGGGTTAGGGTTAGGGTTAGGGTTAGGGTTAGGGTTAGGGTTAGGGTTAGGGTTAGGGTTAGGGTTAGGGTTAGGGTTAGGGTTAGGGTTAGGGTTAGGGTTAGGGTTAGGGTTAGGGTTAGGGTTAGGGTTAGGGTTAGGGTTAGGGTTAGGGTTAGGGTTAGGGTTAGGGTTAGGGTTAGGGTTAGGGTTAGGGTTAGGGTTAGGGTTAGGGTTAGGGTTAGGGTTAGGGTTAGGGTTAGGGTTAGGGTTAGGGTTAGGGTTAGGGTTAGGGTTAGGGTTAGGGTTAGGGTTAGGGTTAGGGTTAGGGTTAGGGTTAGGGTTAGGGTTAGGGTTAGGGTTAGGGTTAGGGTTAGGGTTAGGGTTAGGGTTAGGGTTAGGGTTAGGGTTAGGGTTAGGGTTAGGGTTAGGGTTAGGGTTAGGGTTAGGGTTAGGGTTAGGGTTAGGGTTAGGGTTAGGGTTAGGGTTAGGGTTAGGGTTAGGGTTAGGGTTAGGGTTAGGGTTAGGGTTAGGGTTAGGGTTAGGGTTAGGGTTAGGGTTAGGGTTAGGGTTAGGGTTAGGGTTAGGGTTAGGGTTAGGGTTAGGGTTAGGGTTAGGGTTAGGGTTAGGGTTAGGGTTAGGGTTAGGGTTAGGGTTAGGGTTAGGGTTAGGGTTAGGGTTAGGGTTAGGGTTAGGGTTAGGGTTAGGGTTAGGGTTAGGGTTAGGGTTAGGGTTAGGGTTAGGGTTAGGGTTAGGGTTAGGGTTAGGGTTAGGGTTAGGGTTAGGGTTAGGGTTAGGGTTAGGGTTAGGGTTAGGGTTAGGGTTAGGGTTAGGGTTAGGGTTAGGGTTAGGGTTAGGGTTAGGGTTAGGGTTAGGGTTAGGGTTAGGGTTAGGGTTAGGGTTAGGGTTAGGGTTAGGGTTAGGGTTAGGGTTAGGGTTAGGGTTAGGGTTAGGGTTAGGGTTAGGGTTAGGGTTAGGGTTAGGGTTAGGGTTAGGGTTAGGGTTAGGGTTAGGGTTAGGGTTAGGGTTAGGGTTAGGGTTAGGGTTAGGGTTAGGGTTAGGGTTAGGGTTAGGGTTAGGGTTAGGGTTAGGGTTAGGGTTAGGGTTAGGGTTAGGGTTAGGGTTAGGGTTAGGGTTAGGGTTAGGGTTAGGGTTAGGGTTAGGGTTAGGGTTAGGGTTAGGGTTAGGGTTAGGGTTAGGGTTAGGGTTAGGGTTAGGGTTAGGGTTAGGGTTAGGGTTAGGGTTAGGGTTAGGGTTAGGGTTAGGGTTAGGGTTAGGGTTAGGGTTAGGGTTAGGGTTAGGGTTAGGGTTAGGGTTAGGGTTAGGGTTAGGGTTAGGGTTAGGGTTAGGGTTAGGGTTAGGGTTAGGGTTAGGGTTAGGGTTAGGGTTAGGGTTAGGGTTAGGGTTAGGGTTAGGGTTAGGGTTAGGGTTAGGGTTAGGGTTAGGGTTAGGGTTAGGGTTAGGGTTAGGGTTAGGGTTAGGGTTAGGGTTAGGGTTAGGGTTAGGGTTAGGGTTAGGGTTAGGGTTAGGGTTAGGGTTAGGGTTAGGGTTAGGGTTAGGGTTAGGGTTAGGGTTAGGGTTAGGGTTAGGGTTAGGGTTAGGGTTAGGGTTAGGGTTAGGGTTAGGGTTAGGGTTAGGGTTAGGGTTAGGGTTAGGGTTAGGGTTAGGGTTAGGGTTAGGGTTAGGGTTAGGGTTAGGGTTAGTGGGTTAGGGTTAGGGTTAGGGGGTTGGGTGTATGGTTGGGTTGGGGTGTTGGGTTTGGGTTGAGGTGTGTGGGTTGGGTTTGTGGTTTGGGGTTTAGGTTAGGGTTAGGGTTAGGGGTTAGGGGTAGGGTGTAGGGTTAGGGTTAGGGTTAGGGTTAGGGTTAGGTAGGGTTTAGGGGTTAGGTGTAGTAG